>NW_027110173.1:1093927-1125839 GCF_000696795.3 Halyomorpha halys
TTTACAAGTATAAAAATAATAAAAAAAAAAAATACTATTCCATTTATGAATAAAATTATTTTGTTAATTAAAAGAATTATGAGATTTTGAATAACAAGATGGTCTTTTAGGTATTTATGTTAAAAAGACCTCTAATAACTTTTAGTTTAACAATGATGTGGCAATTTTTTGAAGTGTGAAGTTTTGTACACATTCCTTTTTCTTGTCCGCATGATTTATTCACGGATCGATCAGTTAAGTATAATCCTCCTCATAGAAGATCTACGTAGTCTTGGTGTTTGAACCTGCTCATTATAGGAGCCAAGATAAACAGTTTAACGTCTACCGTGTGATTAGGGGTTAGGGCTCTCATCTTTCTATATCAACATCGACCTCTGCCTTTAATTATTGTCTTAAAAAACGGAAAAAAGTATATTCTCATGATAGTTTGCTAGTACGAACAATTATCAGATTGACAATTTCGGATTGTCGTGTAGTCAAAAAACGAAAAATGTGCAGTAAAAATAAAAAATCTATAAAACTTTTAAATTATGAAAAATTTAACTTTATTTTTAATTTATATTAAATAAGTAAAACTTACCAATCGAATCAAAGTAAACTGGTCAAATACTCAGAACGTAAAACTAAATTTGCCACTGTTAGATTAGGTAGAAGTAGTAATAGGATATAGCGGCAGAATAGGAATACAAGTTTATAATATAATAGAAGTTACTATAATACCACTTAATAGTGCTACAATAAAATTAATAATAATATTAATAATACTATATAAAAATTGATAATAATACAATAGGGGCAGGGTAGGAATACAAGTGGATAACAGTAACATTGGAAGTTTTTTTTTTTATAATAATGAAACTTTATTTTTTATTATGCAATACTTAAGTTAATAATACTATAATACAAGTTAATAATGAAGGTAATAATACTATAATACAAGTTAATAATACCATAATTCAAGTTATAATACAAGTTAGTAATACTATAATACAAGTTAATAATAATAATAAAATAGTGGTTTAGTAGGAATACAAGGTATTCACAGTAACAATGAAAGACCCCTGTTTATTAGATTATTCATCACTTGTGTTTACTAGCACATTTTTTAAATATGTAATACAGCTCCTACTGTACTAAACAAAACTTTTCCTTACCTCATATTTATTCGAAACTGCAAATTTAATAATGAAAACAAATAAATATTCGCATACATGAGTATAATGTGATCAATTTAGTTCAAACATTTAATGGTATTCTATTCAAATCAAAATAATCTAATTCAAGATAAAAAGTAGAAAAAATCCAATTAAGTACTATAAAAATTATGAATCTTGCAATTTTGTGCAATACTGGATTTCAATATATCATTCCATAGGTTGTTAATCGGATGGATAATAGGTTTAAATTATGTTATAAAATGGAATTACCGGTTTGCTTACAGCACTGTTAGTACAGAGGAATTTTGTGTTGTCCCCACCCGCAATTCGCAGCAATTACTTTGCCAATGTGGAACTAGGGGCAAAGGCAGGAATAATTGAGATCGTATCTTTGTAGCATGAGTCCTTTAAATGAATGTTGATTGTTAGTTTTATGACTTTATTATTTGTCTGATGTTTCTTGGACCACAGATAAGTTTGTAAATGAAACAGAAATTCAGTTATTATTACTCAAAAAATGCTACTTCATGTGGTATAACCTCAATGTACAATTTCGTGCAATATAAATTTCTGTCAAAGTTGGCTAAATTTAAGGCTAGAAAACGAAATATGCAATTGTCCGATAATCTTGTCCCTGGTTATTACTGTTATATGTAATAGAACCTTATAACTTAATAGATGAATTATATCTCTATGGCTTAATGGCATTATTAAACCGTTTTGGATGTGTTTAATTTATGTATGAGTCAAATCGTGAATTATTGACCAATTATTTATATTTTATAAACGTAGTAAGAAGTATGTTTTACCTTTGTTGAGTAATAGAATGAATTGCCTTTAAAATATTTTTTCACAAATGTCTTAAGTTGCACCATTTCCAGAGCTATTTTTGCTGACCTTTTAGGTTAATTGTCTCGTTATGTCATCAAGTTAATTTTCGCTGATGGTACGAATTCATCCACACCTGGCAATAATTAAAGTGGGGCAGTACAAAACAGAAGTAATTTTAACTTGTTACTGTTTTCATCAATTTTCCTTTTTTTTTTTTTTAAATGAAATTTGAAATAATTAATGATAAAATTCTTATTAAGATTTAGTTAATAGATAAATATTAACCATCTGTATTCATCGAAGTGATACCTCATAACTTCCATGTAAAGCATATTCATCGTTAGATTTTTTTATTGTGTTTTAGAACAGTATTCTCCACAATTATCTTTCTTTTCCATCATTATAAGTGGATTTTATATTTCATTTACTTTGATTATTAATTTTTAATCCATTATAATAATTCCCTAATTATTATTCTTTACTCTTTATATAAAACAATCTATATTTCTTTATAAGTCCAACTGCCAATTCGGCCATCCTCAAGGACAATCTTGAATACAAGTTTACTACCACATCAATTTTAAAAAACCTTTATACAGGCTATTCTGCCCAGGTCAATGATTTGAGTCCGAAATTATCCTATTTTGTCAATTCTTTACCTCAACATTGAAACTTTTAATCAAAGTCAATTTACACTATTATACTTTATCACAATAGCCTGCATAAAGTTTTTAAAAATTGATGTGGTTGTAAGATTGTATTTAAGATTGTCCTTGAGGATGGCCGAATAGGCCGAAACGTTGGACTTATAAAGAATATAAAGATATAACATAAAGAAACATAGATTGTTTTGAGTCTTAAATAGGGTAAAATTTATTTAATTTAAACAATTATAACCAGTATCAAGAAAGTGAAAAGATTATATATATTGTTCTTTACTTTCACTTCCTATATGAAATGTATTGTAAAAGTTAGTATTTCGATGATGAAAACTTTTCGAATCCGATTATTCTATAGAAAAACACTTTTTAAGGTCTTCTGTGTCCAAATAACCTAATATCGCAAAATGTCCAGTGTGTATGAACAGCCTAACTCAGAAACGAATATTTATATGAAACTGAAATTGATGTTAGTCATGTGCTTGGGATGTGACAGCAACGTTTTTGCAGTAATCGACTTAATCTGAAGTACCCCTTTATGTCATCAATTTTGCAAAATTTCTCTATTTTGAATTAACTTCCCATATCAATCTATAATCAAGTGGTATTAGTATCAATTAGTAATTATACTCATCGAAATAGTTTTACTTAAATACCGAATATTCAAAAAATGCATCCACTGTAAAGTACTGTTAATTTTTTTTTAAATATAATATAATTAATCATATGTCATTGTTTCCCATCGTCCAAAAATTGGATGAGTACAAAATAAGAAAGAATTTGATAATTAACTAAAGAAGAAAATAAATGTTAAGTGTTTCTACATGTTTATGACAATAGTCATGATTTTTTACTTTTGTCATAGCCATAGAATCACGAAAAAATGAAAATAGTATTTTGTTCCTTAAAAAATAAATAAAAACATTGTTAGGAGAAGTATTGCCATCGTCAATAATAAATGAAATAGAACCTTAAATGGGTTCTAAATGGGTAACACTGATTACAAAATCAAAGTTGAGGGTGGTTGGTAAATATTGTGCAATGCGCGCACCATACCTGTTTTTTAAAATTGTGTCTATAAAGTTTTAAAATTGTTGATCATGAGTATTGCATTAATATAGTTGAAATGTAAAAATATTTAGAAAAACATTTAGAACTTCCTTGTTGGGAATCCATTGGCAAATTTTTATTTATTTTTTTATTGTTTCTCTTTTTGCCCATCTGTCTTCTGTTCATTTTCCTTTGTCATACCATAAAAGGTGATACCAAAACAAAATATAGCTGATCTTAAAAATTTGAATTCTAAAAAATTAAGATAGATACTTCTTGAGCAGCTGTCTATGAAATGTTCGACCCTGACAAGTCGTCGAAAGAATTCAAGGATAATCTTTTAATTGAATGCTATTTTAAAACATCTGCTGAACTATGACTTTAATAAACTTTAATTTATTAATGATAGTCCATAATAATTCCAGTTATCGGACGTGTTCCAAAGAAAGCTGTTTGGGGAATATAATTATGCAAATATAACTAATAGACCTAGATAGTTCTGACAGGGCACACCTTGTCTGCAAATACGGAGTCTTCAGTAGTCAACTAATAATCACGATATATTACCTTTAAAGATTATAGTTATTTGTAATTATGTAATTTGCATAAGAATGCGGATGTTATGACCTTTATTTTGTTTTTATTCTAAGGTCATTTGTCTAGTCGAGTTGGTCTGGTCATCTAATGCAATTTTAATACAGGTAATTATCAAAATTTTATGTGGAATTTCCTATTAAAATTAATAAGCACTATCGCAGTAATATAACTAGTGGTGATAGTTCTAATAACTATAAGATGATCTATTTACTTTAATTTAAGTCTGTTGTTAGAAATTAATTTCCTCGAAATTAAAATTTTTTTAGAAATGAAATTGTTATATAGTTCTATAACATTTTAATTTTCTTAGATTTCATATGAGTGAAAGAAAAACATTCATAAAATATTTTTTCTCTTATCTCCTTTAGTTAATTATCAAATACTTTCATAGTTTATAATTACCTATCTACTTATATTTCACTACTTACAAAGATGTGAAATGGTAACTTATTTCAGACAAACAATATTATAGTTAATTTAGATGAAGCCTTTTTAAAAATTCGGCATTTAAGTCCTGTCAAACTGTTTCAATGAGCATAAGACCTAGCTGATATTAAAGAGCTAATAATTTTACGTTAATTTATGGTGTTTAATGAATAACGTTAGAGCCGTTTATGAGAAAATCTAAAGAGATGTGAAAAATATTCTCGAGCCAGTAATTGATAAATTTACAAGTTTTTTGGAGGCATATTATCGAAATAAAACGAATACTCTCATATTTTCATTGATCTTCGAAATATTCAACGAACAGTCTCTTCGATTCACTTTCATGTTGCCATTTTCTTTTGGTTCTTCGAGATATTTTCAGTTCTTTAGTAATATTCTAAAAGAAGTCTCGAAAACTAGCGCAATTGATTTTCTGCCTATTTTTTTTGGCATATATTAATCTGTAACTAAAAAGGTTCTATTTTTTATCTATAATGTATATAAAGTTGTTAAACGCAATTAATAAATTTATAACAAAAAAAATCTATAACCGCAAGGATGTATGTGTATACTTTTCATATTTCATATTTTTTATTCGTTTTTTTAAAAAATTTGAAATGATTTACACTTGTACTTACTCACTCAATAATTCAAACTGTTACCTTCCTAACAAGCTGTTAGTAATAAATAAGAGAAAAAGTAATAAATACCGACTGTATGATATAGCAATTTACAGGCTTTAACTATAAAATATAAAGGCTAGGAAGAAATGAGTCATTTTGCCATCTTCCTACGCGGCCTCTCTTCAAGGCTACGTTGCAATAATTTGCAGCTGCCTCTGAGGATCTGCATTTATTGCTGCATCGTTCAACAGATTTCCTAATAATAAGCGTGACAGATCTATTGCATTATCTTTATTTTAACATTAATATCAGTAACGGTTTTAAATAAAATGAACGAAAACATTTATTATTGAGAATGTTAAAAACCCTGTCTTTACCCTAACTCAGAAGATGGCTTGTGTAAAAAAAAATAGTTAAATTTGCTATTAAAAAATTAATAATGTCACAGCACCAGAAAATTCCTAACTAATTTTTTTTTAATCACTTTTCGCGAAAATTTAGTTGAGTGAAAAATATAGGTTAGAGAATAAATCGAAAATTAGAGTTAAAAAACTTATACTAAGGCCTCTTGGATTTGTCCAGAAGCTTGTTATTTGGATTATGCACGAATTGAAAAAAAATAACCTCCAACACAAAGAATGAATATTAGTGATACGCATTTCAAACGTAATGTCATCCACGTTTATTTTAAACGAATCATCACTGGCGATGAGAAATGTTTAAGCTGAAAATCATCTTCCTAGCATGTATAATCATTACAAACCATATCGAGTATTTGTATCAGAAAAAGAAAGCTTTCAACATGGTTACTAAAGTTTTTTGCATTTTGAGCTGCTTCTAAACAACTGAACGATCAACTCAGATGTTGCGTGCTAATTACTTATGAAATTGAGGAAGCAATGATAGAGACAGGTCCAGAATTGGTAAATTGCAAAAGAATCATATTCCACCACGACAATGCGAGGCAACATATGAAATTATTGATGTTTGGTTAGGAAGTGATGGCGCATCCTTCATATAGCCCAGACCTTGTTTCTTGCAAATAAAAATTTCAGTAATAACAATGGGCCTCGAATCGCACTCGGTTGAGTTTTTTTTGTGGTAGGGACCAGAAGTTTTATGACAGCTGGATCATGGAGTTTTCAGAATTTTGATATAATAGAATAGATTAGAATGAATTGTAATTGCAATTTATGTCTGAAATGTCAAATTGCTGTAAATGGTTGGGAATTGAATTTTCTTTTTGGCGACACTGTCCATGATATAGACAAACGTCAAATAATTTTTTGACCTGATTTTTTATTTGACAAAAAAAAAATATTTCATTTCAAAATTATTCAAAACATTTTATGCACTGTTTCTTTTATTATATTTTTTATGATTTCGTTTAGATTTCCTATCTATAGTTAGAAGTTTTATGATTGGAAGGCGATAAAAAAGTTGTATAAGTTGTGGAGTATTGCTAAAACTATTGTGGGTTATGGTTAATATAAATTTCTTTTACTATAAATCAGGCCCTGATTTAATCAGTGAAGTACCGTTTCTGTTATGGATTCGCCCAGAACAGAACCTATGAGGCAATAGTCATTTCACTGAAGCTATAAACCTCATTTGTGATATTTATGATTTGTCTGCTAGTCATAAAGATGACCTAGTATTGTGTTATTACTTTTCATTTTATTTATATTTGTGAGAAGATGGTCCCAAACAAAAGCCACTGTGTTATCAAAGTAATTTATACCCTCCCTTAGATAATATATATATATATATATATATATATATATATATTAGATCTATTTCATTGAAAAAAAATAAATATTAATTAGGTTAACAATTGCAGATTACTGCTCAATGCTAGAACTTTTTTTGTTCCTAAATATTTTTCTATAGAATTGTTAATAACCTTTTTGTTTTTATTTATTACAACAAAATCAGTTTTTCATTCATTCTATCAGTTTGTGATTTTACATTTAGTAGTTTTCATATATTTTTTTTCATAAGAGTTTCCAGTGAAAGTTTTGATATTTTATTAATTATATAAATATATATCAACTTGACGATTTATTACGCACAATTGAAAGAATATAAAACAAGTTAAAAATGTTGGCTAATTGATGAGATAGCATTCTTAAGTTATATATAGGTGGGACGATGTTAAGACTAACCTCGCGTTCTAAGGTCTCCCCACAAGATTCTATTTTAAATTGATTGCTTATATATTAATTATTCTTTGAATACTTAACCTCTATTCCATTAATGGGCACTGAAAGGTAATCAATGGCGTATATCCTCCATTCATGCCTTTCAGGTTTCTAAACCTCGCTCTTGACTCCGTGGTTAGTTGAAAACAGGAGCCGCGGGAAGAGTATGCTCTGTATTATCAACAGCAACGGTTGGAATTGACAGAGTCAACAAACCGAGCCCTTTGTATACCGACAGTTGAATACATGAATGTAATGAGATACTGGTCCGAGGCAGATACCGTTTCCATTGGAGTCCTCCAGTTCGGCGGAAGCCAACTCATTGTTATTCAGGGTGGTAGTGTCGTTAGAGAGGGGCCGATAATGGTGGCTATAATTTCACTGTGGGTAGTATACTCCCTACGTCTGCTATTATAATGCAACTGCAGTCTACCGCAAGCCTTTGCAAGCTTTACATAAACACTTTACAATAGAGCAGGGTGGATAAGGTAATAAGGATTCTGGACCTTGGGATTGGAAGCTGTAAATCGTTCCCCTGAAGAAGCTATAATAATTTTGTTTCCAATTAATTATTTACCAGATAGCTGTTCCCGTTTTTACTAATATCACGATTGTTTATCATTAGATTTGCTTTATTATATTTTCTAACATTATCATTAAATTTGCAACTTAAGATAACATTGTTAGCAACAAAAAAGGAGTGATATAGTCATGTATATCCAGTGTCATGTTTTCAATTAGGGCTCATTGGGTCTGGACCCAGAGACCCGCGTTCCATAGGGTTCCCTGACTCCGGAAACGTTTTTTATTTTTTTGTGTAATATTACATGCTGTTATATATTTACAGACATATATAATAATAATTAATAGCCATCAGAGAGAGCGTTCTCACCATATCTCCTCAAACTAAAAATGTGAGTTACATTTACTTAAAATAGAGTGAGCAGATTATTACTGATGCCCATAGAAAAATATGTTCTTTCTGTAACAATTATTGTAAATAAAACATTATTTTCCTAATTAAAATAATCAAGACCTCTTTTAAAACATTTTAATATTTTTTTTAGATTTAAAATTTTAAATGAAGTAACGATTTTAACTATTGCATTGTTTATTTTTTATGATAACCCAGATTTTTTCATAAAATAAGTTCTCCAATCTGAAGGAGCCCCTTTTATTAAAGTATCCGTGGTCCTAACTTTGTTAAATATTATGCTAAATATTTCAGGAGCTGATTATTAATAAAATATATTTTGACAATATTAAGATGTTTAGAAAAATAAAAGGTTCTGGTTAGAATGAAAGCAAAATGCCCGTATGATAAACCGCATTGAAGAGATTCCTAACGCTCTAGAGCACTGAATATTTCATCGACCGCGTCATGTTTTACAGACGTTCGGACCCAGAGCGCCCTAAATCTCTTCGGCCATTGTGTGGGGATCCCACGCGTGCTAGCCGGAGGTGTGCGCACCAAGGATTCGAGTGGAGCCCATTGTTGTCGAAATTGATTTCATGCTCGGCCAGTGTTGGTAACGAGAGCTCTTGAATAGGCAAATCCTTTGAGGAATGTCATCAATTCAAGATTGCGACCTTCTTCCTTGATAGCCATCTCTTGGCAGGCTTGATTGTGGGTGTTGGTCATTGGAGTCTAAATGTCTAAATTTTTTTTTTTTTTTTTTTTTTTTAATAATTTATTTATTGATATTTACAACTGTATACACATATATACAACAAGTAAATTTGCTGTAGGTGACATAGTGACATGATAAAAACAGGTGGAGAATCTACCCACTGATAGAACTCCAATAACATTTCTAGAGGAGAAGATCTCGAGGCCATCTTCTTTTCAGACGCCTAGGAGGATTATTAGGTAATGAAGGAGAAGCCAGGTTAGAAACAAGTGGATTTGGGTGGTTGAGAAGTTTATTATGGAAGGAACGGTATCTGGTTCTGGCCAAATCGGCAACATATGGAATATTGAGGTCCTGATGGATGACTTGATTTGTGACAAAGTAAGGAGCATTAAGGATTTTACGAAGGATTTTGGACTGTAAGGATTGGATTCTGGAGGAATTTGATGGTTTAGTGGAGCCCCAAAGCTCAACTCCGTATGTCCAGATAGGCCTTATAATAGTCATGTAGATCAGTCTTTTGTAATGGATTGGCAATTTAGACCGTTTGTCTAGTAAATGTTGCAATAGTCGGAATCTACGAGCAGTTTCTTGTCTTTTTAGTCTTGTATGAGGATTCCATGTCAGTCGTTTGTCGAGATGTAGTCCTAAGTAACGGATCTGTTCGACAGGAATAAGTGGGGTATTATTAAAGGATATTGTAGGGGAAGAGGTCATGGGTTTACGTCGAAGGGTAAATGTGATTTGGTGGGATTTATTGGAATTTATTTTAATCCTCCATTTTTGGCACCATTCTTCAAGGGTGTTGATGTGGGATTGGAGGGTTTGGGATACAATGTAAGGATCATTGTTCACTGACAATAGACATGTGTCATCGGCATACGTGGTGAGGATTGTGTTAGGATGGGTTGGAATGTCAGCTGTGAAAACTGTATATAGGATAGGACCAAGGATACTACCCTGAGGTACACCAGCAGACTGACGGAACAGGGATGAATAAGCGCCGTTGTAATTTACTTGAAATAATCTGTCGGAGAGACTAAATTTAATAGCACTTTTTTTTTGTACAGACATGATTTCAAAAATTGAGTGCCACATCAGCTAACAAATTTTAAAATCTAAAAAACTTATATTTTTCTGTGTACACATTCTCAGAGGTTTCTCTTGTACCCTTATGAAGTTATATGAATCTGAATAATAGAAAGTGAAAATAAAAATTTGAAAAACGGGATAGCGTTTTGGGAATGTGAGAAAAACGAGATCTTTAAAAAAATTAGATATATTTCTTATAGTAAAAACATAACATATCTAGTTCCAAGTAAATGATAAATTAAGTTATTAAAAAATAAATTTGAAGTACATTTCATTTATAAAATTTCTATATTAAACAAATATTTATAAACGAAACAAGTAACAACCATTACCATTTTGAAAAAGAAAATTTCGTCCTTCACGGTTGCTAAAAGATTGCTAACAGACTACGAGAAAAATGGCTTGTTTAGCAGAGGATATATCATACTAGACACATGGTTCCAGTAAGATGTTCTTGACAAGTCTTTCTCTAACTTCGTGTGAAGGGCATATTAATATTTTAGTAAGTCAATAGTTAAAATACATGAATGATTTAATGAGAAAATATAAGCAGGTAATCGGTGTTGTTCTTTTCTTTTGGTGGTGAGTGGATTCAGATATTGAAAAATAAATAAAAATGAGAATCCAAGAAGAAATAAAAATAAACTAACACAAAATTGATACACAAATGAAGTTCTTACTTCCCAGTGTACTTCCTCATACTCAAGTTAAGAAGGATTTTGGTTGGTACCCAGGGCGTGAGATTTTGGAAATAATATTGGAACATGCAATTTATTTACTTATTCAACATACCTTGTCGTGTTCAAGATGTTGCAACTATCCATAGTCCCGATAAATATCAACATATCTTGGCTGATTTTGCAATACACCATCTCATCTATTGTCGATTTACATTTATTTAAATTAAAGATGTATTATATGAGATAATACTAAATCTACATTTAGAATTTTGTCGATCGATAAAATCGCACTTAAAATATATCAAGTTAAAATTACAATTCGCATAACCTTTTTTTAATAATTATTCCCTCTATGGTCAAGTCTTTATAAGTTTCAGTGTGTAATGAAAGTTGGTTTTTATCTTCTGATTCCTTTCAAGTTTTTTATGATACTGACAACAGAGATATGTTTAACTATCTGGAGAAAGTTCCAACTTTCTTAAGCCAGGGTGTTTATCCATGCTGGAATAAACAGGTTTGGAAAAAAAAACTTCCAAAATATTAATTTGAGGCTTCCATCTACGGTATAACAAGCTCTTCTGGAAACATCTGTCATAATTACGTGGTGGAAAAAATCGTGTTATGACAATTCTAAGTGTTAAATAGGTCGTTTCAATTTGGCTTGGGTATCATGGTTTCTTTTTTTTTCTGATAAGATTGTTATATATTTGTATATCCTACAGTAGAAGGTCTTTGAAAATTTGTATATACTATAATTAAAAAAAAAAAAACTAACGGATCCCTTGTTTTCGTTCTAAATCTTAGCAAATGGGTTTCACTGTTCTCTGTGGCCTTGTTTCGAGCAGTATCATCATTGCACTTCTGTTAAGTTGGTTGTTGTTATATGCACCAGATCATGGTAAAGAGAGAAAAAATATTTTTTTTTTAATTTGTATAAAGTTATATCCATCAAACTTTATACAAATTATGAAAAATCTGTTAAATTATTTAGGTTTTAGCTCTTTCGTCAGAAGTAGTTACTTTTTGCCATTTTTTCGTATGTAAGAGGGCAAAATCTCTAATTTTCTAACTATTTTTACCCGATTAATAAATTTTTATTTTGTCAGTTACATTATGAAATATTTTTTAAATTTTTGGTATGTTTGATAAACATTTAAAAACAACTATTATAAGCGATACTTAATTACTGCAAAGATTTTTATTTTCTATGTTTGTTGAATGTTCATTCTCTTTTATATATAGTTATAACTTGTGGTGGTATTACAACTGACGGATTTATTATGCTTATGTATCACGCTTTGAAACAATATATAATAAAAAAAAATTATTGATAAATTTGATGACTACATTAATTATTATTAATAATTAAATGTGGTAAGGCATCAAATTAAAGCCACAAAAAATTAATTTCCAATAAGGAGGCACCGTTACTCCACACTACCATAATATTCCGTGTATGGCTTAACAGTAAGTTTAAGTTTGTTTTTGTTTCATGACCAATAGTCAAACACACTACTGATTATTGCCATTGGTTTATAATATACTATATTTATCTACGTTCCTATAACCATTATGATGTTCAAAGAGTGGTTGCTAATGGTGGCAAGTCTGCGGTGTACTTGCAATGAATGCTACGTGTTATATGCTACGTTACAACACTGATCGATAACCTATAATTGTGTCCAGACGTAGAAAGAGGTTGAAGGCTCTGATGTAAACTATATTTTCAACTTTCTCTTCCCTACTTAAAAAAAATTATAAATGCAATTTTGAAAAAACAACGCTAATTTTGCAGTTACTTCCGATTTGAGTAAGGAAATAATACCTATTATTACGATATGATATAACGCACCCAGTCCGCGTAGAGCACGTGACTGATAAAGAGTTTTCCGGCTACATTATTACCTAAACCACCTGTTAGGGTTCAATGTCCGTTTCAGGAGTTCGGAACCTTTTTTTTCTTTATCTTTTTTAGATACAATTTAAAATTAATTCAAATAATTTTTCTAGGAATTTTAAATTCTATATAGTGTTTCATGACTATTCTCTCAGGGACCTGTAAAACATGGTTTTCAATTTTTTGAAAAATATTTTATAAAGTATATCGGAAAAAGATTTAAAACATAGATGCTCTGGGTGGTTCCCTTATATTTTAAAACCTTGTTTTTAAATTTGGCGAAATAAAATTATTTGGATTGGTAGCTCCCAGAGCTGCGTAGATCTATGATACCTTAAAACATTTTTTTATACAAGAGAACCCTGAAGAGGCAGGAGTACTCCGAAACGTTGATTGGTTTTATATAATTTGAATGAACGAGAATATGAAAAGTATTGGGTTGTAAAATAAGTTCGTAGAGTTTTTCAACATTTTAATTTAATCCTCTCTGTGTTTATAAAATCATGTTTACTTGGTCAATAATGTTTACATATTCTAAAAAAAGGTTAGTTAAGGTGCTTATATGCATCAGTTTCACCGGAGATTCCTTATCATTAAGTTCTTTCTTGCTTGCTTAAAATGGAAAAGAAAAAAATTCATTTTCGTCATTTAATGATTTTTTATTTCCGAAAAAGAAAATCCGCTGCACAGAAGGTTAACAAAATTTGCAGTGTGTATTGCGATGGTGCCTTAGGAGAAAGCACCGTCCGTAAGTGGTTCGTTTGGTTCAGAACCGGAAATTTTGACTTGGAAGACGCAAAGCTCGGGTCGTCCTTCAACTGTTGATGACCAAATTCAAGCATTGGTTACAGACAATCCTCACTCTACGAGACGGGATATAGCTGAAGCGCTTAACATATCTCACGCAAGTGTCTCAAATCAATTGTGTCTCATAATCGCAAAGGCATAGTTTTCCATCACGATAACGACCGTCCTCACGTGTATTTGCAGACACGGCAGAAATTATTGGAGTTTGGCTGGGATGTGATCCCCTACACACTTTATTCACCAGATCTTGTCCCAACAGATTCCCACTTATTTTGGTCACTTCAAAACTCTCTTAACGGTATACACTTTACATTAATCCGCTCGAGGATTGCAAAACGCATGTAGAGGAGTTCATTGCGCAAAAATCAACGAAGTTCTGGGAGGACGGAAATAAAAAATTACCCGAAAGATGGCAACATATAATAGATCAAAATGGGTCATATATAATAGATTTAAAATATTCATAAGGATCTGTAGTTTTTATTGAAATCACCTGTAAAAAACGCTACGAACTTATTTTACAACCCAATATAAATCACTAAATATTTGTATTGTATAAGGTGAATCTTTTCGTTGTAGATGTGTGATAAAATGAAGGCAATTTGCTTGAAAAAGTAAGAGTCCCACTAAATATGGAGTGGAGGGGTTCCATATTTAAAAGCAATTTACAGCCTTCTTTTCTAACTTCTTTAACTTATGTAGTATAGTGTTAGACTATTTGAAATTCTAGAATTGCATCAGTAAGAACTAATAATGTTTTGTCCCCAAACGTGATGAAGTGTGTAAGTTCTTTTGTTCACAGTCGTGAACTAGAAAGAACTTTAATTTGACAGGACTTTGTGCCGAAGCCTCTAGTAAACTTGCCGGATGAAAGTTAAAGAAGAACCAGAGACCACCACAGCTTCCTCGACGAGCTCACTACCCTCTCGTCCGTATGACTTCATTCAATTAAGTCCCCCCTTTCAGTTAAGTCCCAACCCTTTTCTCGCCTTACTAACTCTAAGCCTGCGGGCAAACAGATCTCTGCTTCTTTATTTTGATCCCTTCATCTGTGAAACTTGATAAAATAAATTAGGGAAAGGAAAAAGTTTTTAATGCTTGTTTTCATTTCCTTTTTTATTTTTTTGTTTTGTTAGCAAAAGTGATTCGTTATATTTTTAATTTTCCGTGTTTACGGTTGTGATGAGTTGTTTGGCGAATGGCTGCTCTCGTATTATTTGTCAACTCTTTAAAAAGAAAAAGAAAATTAAGAATAACAACCCTTTTATCTTCTGGAGCTTTCTGTTAATTATTTTTCTTTAAATTAGTGACCTTCTAGCACTTCATGGAGAAATAGGAATATTGTTGATTTAATAAAAAAAAATAATTCTTTTCAAAATTGTATGAATTCCAATGAGGCTGAATAGTTTATTTTTTATACTAAGATGTTAAAGATACTTCCAGCTTTAAACCATTTTTTAAATATTATTAAGTTGAATTAATCTTTACGAAGTTTATTCGTGCCGAAAAAAAGATTCGACATCTCTAGTTTGTAAAATAACCCGCGGAAAATAATCTTATAATAAATTGTTAAAAGAAAAAGTGTCAACTAATTGCTTAGTGTAGTACTTGTAACAAATGATGGAGTTAATAAAAGTACTAAGGAATATCCCTTTATGTAGTCTAGTCATTAGACATTTAAATGTAACATCAAAAAGCTTTATCATTTTTTCGCATATAACTCGAAAAACATAAGAGTTTTATGAAAAAATAGTTCTATGCAAAATTAAAGTGCATTAAATTTCCTATAAGTGAGGTCGTATAACTAACTAAGTATTTATTAACAAATAATTTAACATTTTAGAGGCAATATCGAAACAAACGATTGATTAATCATATTTGCCCCATCCATGTCATAGAAACTAGATTGTTTATAAGAGAAAGTTATAAAACCATGTTTTTAGAGCGTTAAATTTACTTTAATTTTGTTCAGTACTACTTTTTCATCAAAATTTCGATATGTGAGCAAAAACTGATAAATCATATGGTTTCATCACACACACACCCTCCTCACGAACCCCAGTGCTGAACTGACATGCCTTTATGGAGTTTCGATACATATGATAGCTTCTTACTATTCCATATATATGATATATCGTATCATATCAATATATGATAACAGGGGTGTATAGTATGGTGTATGGTACTTTTACATCATTTTTCTACACTAAAAGGGTTAACATATAAGCATTGATTATTATGACTGTTTCGTATCAATCTTGCTCAGTTATGCTTTGTAATTACATTAATTATTAGGCAGAATTGATTATGATAGAAATTATTACCAAATAGTATGGTATGGTTCATGCATTTGCTATATTTGTGATGCCAACTCCCAAGGCTTCCTATGTTTTTTTTTTAAGCCAAAGAAAGTATTTAATGTAGTGTAGACTGCAGTTCGAGTGGAAAACTGACTGCTATAAGAAAGGAGAGACAGTTGGTTAGTTAAGCGATGACTGGGAGGCAACTGTAAAACCCACAAGAGACCACAGGCTCGGCCCGCTGCACCGCAGGCAGGAACTGGGCGCTGTCGAGTGGAAACTCTTCCTGGTTATTGTACAGCTGCCGTTCAGTAAGGGATGTATCTGCCGTGTTCTGTTAACTAAAAATATCATTGATAACATATGAGCAAGTTCAGGTCAAAAAGCATTGTGTTCATTTTCTAACAAAATTCGTTTAGCGCGGAAATAATAAAATATTTTATGTTGGAAGTCGAAGTATTAAATATTATGGACCACATTCCTTACACTCACGGATTAACATAGCTTTGAAGTGTATTTTCACAGCAAAATAATTTCCGTCTATTTTTTTTATCCCACATCATCGATTATTGGTTTAGACAAAAATAGAAGTGAGCAAAATGCATTTTCATTTAAAATTCCTTAAATGCATATAATTCATATACTTAAACTTTTTTTGTTCGTAAAATGAAGTAAAGCACAGATTGCTGTTTAACGTATTGGACATCCAAATGTGAGGAAACATCCAAAGGCAAACCTTTGATCGTGCCGCCAGAAGTACGAACATCAAGCAAGGCCAACCAGTTCGTTAGCCCTGATTTGCCTCCAATACACACCAACCAAACTCGTCCAATCAAAGGGTTGCACACTATAACAAAATAACAGTGGTAATGGACAAAATCATTAAACACCAGTTATTTTTTAGATAAACATTTTGCTCAATCTATTTCAGCTTTATATAGTAACATATTAATAGTAATTATATAGCAAATAATATACGTTAACCCTCCCATTCTTTTATTCCTTATTCTTACATTTACTGATATTGGTCATAATTCATGATCATTTTGTTTAAGAATTTAAAAAATATGAATTATGACAGCTACACAGTTTTATAGAAGAGTGATACAATACAAGAATGGAAATCAACAAATAAAAAAAATCATACTAAGCCGGCTGTAGAAGAAATGGACCACATTCGATGTTACGAGGTAGAAATTCCATTTTGATCGGACACGTCCGGGGGAGGGGAGGCAAAGGAAACCTACAAAAAGTACGTTAGAACATGTTGAAGGAACCCCCGCTGATGAAGAAAAAATTCCTTCTGTTCTCTGTATCGACTGGTCGGGAGAAAGAAAGGGTCTTAGGGACTGATGAGATTGTGGAAATGTGTTCGGGATTCGCCGTAGAAATTGGTACGGATGGGGGTCAGAGAAACGAGGACAGATTGTTCGAGAAATAATACGAGTACCTTTTGTGTCTCCTCTCTTGTTGCTCTGTCGCTGGTGGCTGTGCGTGTTCCGTGCATCTCGTTCGTACTCTCTTATCTCTTCGAATTAGGGAACACCTGTAATGTAATTAATTTCGGAACAAGCCATAAAGTGGATTGAAGTCGGGGAGATTGTTAATGGGGATATTATCTAATCATTAACCATCATGATTTATTGTTAGGGCATATAATAAATTTTATGGTGTTGTCTAAATGAGAAAAAATTTCAAACTGATAACTTAAATATTATTGAATAACGTACAATAATTACTTTTATAAAGTTTGAAGTATTAGTAATTATTCTGAAATATATTGTAATAATTTCGTTGGAATAACAGATTCGTTGTCTTCTTTATTGTTTGCTACTATATTCTGTCATAAACATTCAAACATTAGTAATAGAGATAAGAGAGCACATTCACACTATACTTACATTCATATAAATTAAAGGACAAGAAAATAGTAAATAGGAAAAAAAATATAAAACAAAATCAATGTTAAAGTAAAATAATATCTTAAATACCTGTACGATATTTACATTCAGCCTGGCGAACCGAGCTTGTTGAAGAAAATTTTACCTAGTTCACATCCCATCACCTACAAAAATCCATATTCACGAAAATCTCCTAACCACAACATAAAAAAGGAGTAAAATCAAAATCGGCTCAATCCAATGTTTTTGGTATCTCCTGTAAAAGTTTTGAAACAAATAATCCCATATAATATTATTTATTTATTTTTTATGAGAACTCCTTAAAATTATTCTTTTAAAGCTATGCATATCTCGCAATATGGAAAGACACTGTTAGTGGATTAACATAATTAAAATTATTCTTATTTCATTTTTTTGTATATATTAAGTGACTTAGTGTTTTTTGATTAAATTTGCATATTATTTTCAAATTTTTATAAAACTTTGAATATTTATATAACTACGTTTGCCGGATTTGACAGAGATTTGCCCATACGTTCCGTAATAGTGCTGTATGCAAGAAATTGCGCCTTGGTTTAGTAAACTTTTTACATCTGAAGTTGATTCGAGACGGCTGGCTGGTTCCAAATGAGACCATCTGTATGGGGTTACGATCGGCTAGCTGAGATACAATAAGACCGCTGCAGACGCCGGCCGAAGTGCGCTCGGTAATGCACCGTTTGTATGCAGCCCAGGATGTCGATTCGATTAAATCTGTCCCGTCTTTTAGTGTATACCCGCACCCCGCTGATCTGCCGCTGCTGAAATTTACATTATGGCAGTGGTCTTCTGCATGGAGTTGGTAACTTGTGGGGTGTTGGAGATGACGCTTGCGTTCCAAAGTACCGCTGTACAAGCACGTTCCGGCTGAATGGGGAGCGGATATAGATGCATTGTGGTACAATAATGGTTTCAAAGTTGGATGAACTTGGCTGCTGAGATGCGATAAGAACAACTTCTTTCTGAATATGTAAACGACGTAAAATATGTTTTGGATTCCATGAATATTGCATCGTAAAAGTACATAACTCCCCAGAATGTAAATAATTTGTATAAGTTTATTATAAAGCGTATGAACATTATTATTATTGTTATTGGCGCGATAGACCATAGAGGTCTAAGAGATGTAAGTAGGAAATACATATACATCACGCGTCTCATGACGAGGTTTTCATAGGGTGGGTTCGTCACTCCCACGCCTATTTTTGTGAGAGCCACCCATTGGCTTACGGGCCTCACAAATGCCCAGGGGGACGTTGTGAGTGAGTATTGCGTATTTATATGCTTGAAAAAATCCCGGATAGGGCCGGGGACTCGATCTTGTAACCATCGGGTTGGTAGACAGCTATACCACGCTGCTACCGCGACCCCAAAACGTATGAACATATATATATATATATATATTATCCAGGAAATTATATTTTTGAATATTCTAGCATTCCAAAAGTAGTGAATGAAATTTGTCAATATTTATACTAGACCATACCACACTTTTCCTATAAATTCCTTCATTTAATAATATGCATGTTAAATTAATATCTTATTTTTTTTTTATTTTTAATATTTTTTTTAATTAGTAAAAATATTTATTAATGATTTTTACGGGATTGGGTATTTTATGTGGGAATACAAATATTCCCAACCCTATCTAGGGCAACTATTTTCTCTCTTTATGACACCACATATCGAATCGAATATCGATTTATTGCTCATCCTTCACAGCTTGTTGTGTTCTGCACGTTCTTATAATTTATTAGGATATTGCTATTGTAGTTTATTTCTGCTACACTTCATTCAGCAAGTTGTTTCTTACTCTCACATTCTTCATTTGTGGACCTAAGACACAGTAAAGCACTTGATAATCAGGTGATCAGTAGTAAAATAAAGTTTGCGTAGAGGAGATAAGTTGCAAGTAATAGTCTTAAGTTTTAAATAGTATGCCATAGTCTGTTTCCACACTCATGTGAATAACTTATCTTACACTACTCTCTGTTCTCATTCTGTAGCTCTTGATGTTAAAATCGTCAAATTTAAGTAAACATTTTTAATTTTGAGAAGAAATAAATGTTTGATCTCCAGCTTTTTTAGGAAACAATACAATCCATAGTTAGAAATGTACTTGAAACTAAGACAGTAAATCTATTTTTCTATTTAGTTTCAATTCATTTTATTAATCGACTTCAAAATCCTTAATTCTCAATTGGTTCTCAATTTAAGTTATATGTATGAATATTTTAATTACATTTCGTTCGTGCTTAAATTTTGATTTGATTTTTTTTTTTGGGGGGGGGGAAGGATTTTGAGAGTTGTCTAGACAAAATATTTAGGAGTTTTTACAAACCTATACTACTACTACTACTACTACTACTAAAATATTTATACATTTTACTATTTATACTATACCACTACTTCTAAAATATGTATGTATTTTAGACAATCATATATAAAAGCATTTTTTCTGGTTACCTGAAGTCGTAATAAATAATAAAAATTTGCTATGATGTGTTGTTCCATACATGCTTAAATAAAAAATATATATTTGTTATATCTTTGAAATGATGCTTTTGGACATTTTTAGAAGAATTGAATAAAAATAAATAAATCAACGTTCATTTTTAAAACATTAATGGCAAACTGTTAACAAGTCCTTCCAAAAGAGGAGCAGATAGCCAACTGTTTGTTATGATGATTATGATCATCGAAGTACTTAATGATAGTGATAACATTTGTTGCTACCCCATTGAAGAGGCAGAAATCAGATTAGACAGCCAACAAGGAAATGCCCTCCTTAGCCAGAGAGATAATATCTGTTGCTGATTGGTGGCCTATGAGGATCCTAACAAAGCTGATTGGCTGAGCCTCAGCTAGTTTCTGGCCAATCATGTCTACTTACTGTCTTCGCTATAGGTGATGAATATCAGCCAAGCATTATCCGATAAATATCATAGCTAAATAAGATATGATTTTGAAATTTCATTTTATCTCAGCAATCTGAAGGATTATATGGTTTGATTATTATAATCAGCGCATCAATAATGATTTTTAGCATCATAAGTTTTGCAATCTTAATGAAATGTAAACATTCCAAATCCGTAGTATATTCATTTTAATCTTCCTCATGCTTGTAAATTCAAAATTTATGCTAGGATGACTATATTTATTCCTTCCATAGCAGTTTTGTGATAAGGTATATATATATTTATTACTAAGCTCGGTAAAATTAAAATGTGTAGCTAAAGTTGTTATGGACATCATTTTTAGTTATTTATAAACTATTAAGTAACAAACACTGTATCCATAGCAATTTAAGCTGTAGTTTTATCGCAACTAGTTTTTGCCCAAATCTGATTTACAGTAACTATTTATTTATTAATTTTTATAAGTATCTTTTTCCTGGAAAGAAAACGAAATGACTCTGGATTAATGCATTTTTTGTCGGTATTACAAAAACCATCTGTGTATAACAGCATCGACATTGGGGTACTGTAGGACTCCTACACCGTTTGTATTTCTTATCATTTTACTCAGTTTTTATGTTTTAACATTATGAAATTCATTAACGATTTAATAATTTTAATTAAAGAAATAATAAATAATAGGTAAAATAAACAAATAAGTAGAGATGGAGGAGTGGGAGAAGCTGATTAAAATGGTTCTTCAAGTAGAATTTTAAAATAGTTGAAGCTCCCAACTAGTATAGTTCTAAAATATTCTTTTTTTCCGGTTCAAAAAACTAAAAATAGAAAATTAAAAAGAAAATTAATAAAAATAAAATAATGAATCATAAAAACTACAAATAAAATATGGTATGGGTCAAAGTTTATGAGTTGGACGTTCTTCATTAGTGTTCCTTTATTCAATACGTTGTTCTACACATAATCTTTTTTTTTTTTTTGGAGTATCTCACTCCATGTATTTCAATACATAGTTCTATTATGAACCACAATATTTTCGTCTGTTGTTCCATAAAAGGGATCATCTTCTTCTCTCTCACAATCAGATGAGGTCGTCAACTCCTGGAAGGACACAACCTGAAGAAGTCCTCGGTGGCCAATTACCTCTTCGCCTGCTGTCAATCCCGGCCGTCCATTCCTTTATATATAAATCTTTTTCCAGCTGACTATTACCATATATTAAGTAGCTTAAGTAGATTTATGTTATCCTCTATGAAGCTTAATGGCATCATCAATAAATCTAAGCGATGCCCTCCATCATTTATTATTTCCTCTTCCTCTGGTATACCGAGGAATTTCAAAGGTAGGCGGTACACATAAATGAGTACTTTGAATATCCTTTTGGTCTTCAAAGGAGAAAAAGTTTTTTTTTTCCGCTAATCTCATCCAACTTTCATCAATCAACTAAAATACCCATTTTTTAAAAGTAGTTCCTACAAACCACTTATTTTTTTTATTAATTTAACTAATGTTTTTAATTAAATCAACTCTAACCTTAACCATTTCATTTATTAATTATGTCGTAAAATTCATTATATTTTTGATTTATTTATTTCTGGATGAACATTTTTGAGTAAATAAATGTTACATATAGACTAAAAAATTTATTATCTTTTTTTTTTAATTCTTATGTTTGTATTAGCTAATGTAAATAAGTTTTTATAAAAACAGTTAAATAACGCTTAACTAAAATGTTTTTGAAAGTAATAAATTTACCTCATGATAGTATAGGACTAGAATTCCTAAACTGTTAATAAAAAAAAATTTAAATTGAAAATATATTTGGTTGGTTTTGCAATGCTCAATTTTCTTCTTTTTGTTTTAAACAAACAACATTTTATACTACTGATAAGTGGTCTGTATTTATTGTGTACAAAATATTTTTGATAGAATTGTTCAGTAGTTGCAAATTTCTATCACTTTTTCGTTTCAATTAAAAGTCCTTTTTTAATAAAATAACCCCGGTTAGGAACCATTGAACTAAACTATATTGTCACATTAGAAGATCCTTCATCTATCTTCTTTTCAGCTCTCATCGAATTACGTCAAAAATGGAGTTATCACCCACCATGTTTTCTATAAATTTATTGAGACGTCTATGTAGTAGTGAAACCAGTAGTAGTTGGTAAGTCACACAGATGTGATTTGTTACAGTCCGAATGCATCGGTCGGTGTAAAGGGTCTTGTTTGAAACAAGAGTAGTGAGTTCGATATTAGTAAGTAATTGTATACGTCAAGTTTCTGTCTGAGTGATAATTGAGAACATCTATGTAGCATTTATCGATATAGTACCTATCGAAAATTTAGCGTTTTAAGCTTCGTCTTGAAGGATTTCTTTCAGTAATGTTATTTTACTTATTGTAAATTTTAACATTGATTGTTTCTTAAGTCCCAAAACGTTATTAGTATATAAATGGCATAAATCTTCGAATTCCTCTCCTATTCAATCCTTGCAATCCAAAATCCTTCATAAAATCCTCAATGCTCTTTCCTTTGTCACAAATAAAATCATACATGTAAAGACTATATATGCTATATATATATACATGTAAAATTCCCTATGTAACCGATCTTGCCCGAACCAGATATCATTCCTTCCATTACAAACTAAACCACTCAAACCCACTAGTTTCTAACCTTGCTTCCTCTTCCATTCCTGACAATACTCTGAGGCGCCTGAAAAGAAGATGGCCACGAGACCTGATGTAAAACTTCATTAAAGTGCTACCAATGAGTAGTTTCTCTACACGCCTGTAACACCATTTTAACTGAAATCAAGTTTACTAAATGTTTTATAATGTACAGTTGTTAATAGAAATAAATAAAAAAATATTTTGGAAGCCTATTTCAGTGCATAAATAACAATGAGCTAGATGATATGGAAATAAAAATTATTTAGTATTTTATTCTCAGCTGAACAATCCTAGAAAAATGATTATATGGATTTTTGTAAAAATTGTAAGTACTATGTACTATACATAGTAAAAAGTTCAGTCGGAGACCTAGTATTCATAATAAACAAATTTGTTCTCCTTTTGAACTTTAAAATTTCTCACTTTTTTTTACAAATGATTTTGTTGTAAAGAGTGAGCGACATTACCTAATTCATTCAAGATTCTTCGTCGGTTTAATAATTCAAAATTGCCAAATAATTTATTTAGTGCATGGAATTTGGTTGGTATACTTGACCTAGTCCGGTAACTATAAAAAAAAATGCGAAGACTTCAAAGATACCGCGACGCTCTAATTACACTGCCATAACTCAAAACGCCAATTTGTAATTAAAATTTAAATATATAATTAAGAAGGAACTCGAGCCTCTAATCGATGCCGAACTAAACGCTAACGCTACTACTAAGCGACTAAACGCTCTAAATTCATTACCTGTTTGCTAATTACTGTCTGTTATTACCTGCCTGAACTGAGGAGCGTAATGAGAAAGAAATCTAGAGATATGATTACCCCCATATGGCAATTGTAATTACGAGCTTACAGTCTGCGGGTAATTACTATAAATTAATATTATTATCACCTCGTGCTCTCAATTGTTGGTTAATTAATTTTCTCTGTTAATTACTTATTTAAAATTAACTATTGAACTATTGAATACGAAATTTAGGTTAAAGGCTAATATTAATTGACATTTTAATTTAATATGGCCTAGATAGGACATTGATAATTCTTCCTGAAATAGCTATTATTTTTATTTAGAGTATTTTTTAAATAGTATGTATAACTGACTCTTATCGGTCGAAAGACACCTCTCACGTGACAGCAGTACTTTGTCACGTTCGAGGTGAAGAGGCGAAACTAGTGGAATCGCTCTTCAATTTTAAGTTCTTGGACAAATATCTTTTTTGGAATTCGTAGTGGATTTGTTTTTTGTTTTTTTCGTTTTTTTTAAGTTTTCGGGCAAATATATGAGATCAATATTTTCCCGCCTGTCATTACTTTTGATAAGGCTGATATGTTACGCCAGTTCACAGTCAAGGCGTATATGATAGATAACTTGGCAGTTAATGCAACTGTTAGTCCACTGACATTGCTTGTACTATTAACAATCACGTGAGACTCAGGGCGACATAACTGTCATCACAGTTTTGTTGTGACAATGAATGCTGTCACGACTGTAACTATCAAATAGTTATACAAGTGGCTTATAGTTATACAAGTTATACACCCCAATCATTATGATAAGGCTGATATGTTACGCCAGTTCACAGTCAAGGCATATATGATAGTTAACTTGGCAGTTAATGCAACTGTTAGTCCACTGACATTACTTGTACTACAACAATCACGTCAGACCCAGAGCGACACGACTGTAACTATCAAATAGTTATACAAGTGGCTAACACTTTTGCTGGAATAATGACAACTTTACAATAGTTCACTGTCAAGCCGTATACATGTGAAAGTTAACATGACAGCTGCATCTCTGACATTACTTGTACTATCAGCTATCACGCCAGAGCTATTGCGACAGTACAATCATGAATTAAAAAATCATACAGTTGCAGTTATAAAGATTTCCGAAGAGCGGGTAAAGTGGAAGATATTTGTTGGGTAAAATGATTTTGTTCCAGCGTTCAGCGGATATCTGTTGGTCGGGAGAATCGGCAGCACTACGTATTAGTTAAGTATCCCTATCAGAAAAATTGACATCTCCAGTTTTATACCACTGCCGTTTCTAATTAAAAATATTTCAATATCATGTAAATGTAAAATAAATAAAAATAGAGAATTAAAAAAAAATGTTATTCTTACAATACTGATTTTTTTTTTGCATATATACCGTTACAAGTTACAACTTAGTGAGAATCACGGATAGATAGCTAGCGACTGATAAGAGCTAAATATTTATATTGGTTCAAAAGCATTGAACTGTCATTGGAAGATTCTTTCCAAGACATTACCTTATTATTCCTCCAGTTGAATTTTAATAGAGTTTTTAAGTATACCTGCGTTCAATTTTTTTTATTATTATTATTTTGGTATTTTATTTATTTATCGCTGTTAACAGTGTTCTTCAATGAGATATAATATTACGAAAAAAAAAAAGTGTAGGAAATATATAAACATTCAAGGCAACTATGGTAGGCATCATTAAATGTTAATTGTTATTAATGGTAAGTGTATTGTATGATTTATAACTAAACAAGAAGATCACTCACTGGCTCGAACGAAGGCTGCCTTCCTTGTCGTCGTGATTCCAAGACTACTATTGTATGATACGGAATCGTGTGGAAGTTCTTTGTTGTTTCGGAGCCGTGCACCCGAGAGCAGGTTAGCAGCCTGGGATTGGCCTAGCAGTTGGGCAGTTAGTGATCGGCCGTGATTGCTCCACATCTAGCATCGTGAGCGCCTTCTCTCATTTCGGATCTCTTCAGCCTTCTTTTTGAAAAAAGAAGCGGTACTCTTGAGAAAACAAATAATGTACAATAACAACTTGAGGAAAAATATTTTTAGACTCATATTTGACTTTTCAAAAATTACATTTGCTCCTTGCCTTACACACTAACCTATCCCAACTGACAGTGTCTTTGCTGCTAACACTAGGTACTCTCGATAGGTATAGATAATATTGGATCCAAGATCTGCTGTCACGAGTCTGCCGGTCTCTGACCAAGAGGACTTCCATTGAACAATTTCAGCTCCTGCCTTTGTCATAGACAGCATCAAACGGGCTGACAGGATCTGATTGTCCCTTGGTGACACTGACAAACTACATAGGCAGAGTCCTGGAGTCTACTCCGGCTATCTATTCTGGTTCCTCTCCAGAGGTCTACGTCGAGTTAACCGGCTCCTTCTTGGGTGGTCATCTTTGATAGTAAATTACATCTTGTCAATTCCTTATCACAAACTATTCCTAGTTTTATCGTCGTAGGAGTTCCAGGAGTAGTAACTATGAATAAGGATTTACCAATCCTCATTCAATTCTCGAGAAGTCAGGGTGCGTAACAGTATTATTAAAAAAACAAAAATACCATATATTTTCTATCCATCATAATTTTGATTCGTACTCCAGACCTCAAAATAATTTGGACATATTAAAGCTAGTCAATTTAAAGACGATAGCGTTATAAAAATTAAACGTTGGTTGGTAATGTTAATATCACATAAAGAAAATGAAGTAAAATATAATAACAAATATAAGTTATAGATAGAATAAATATGAGATATAAGAATAGGAAAGTTTCAAGATAAACCGAAATGTTTATTATAATATAAATATATAAAGGGTTTGACGTTTTCCTTAAAATAATTAACATAAGCATTACAACCCTTGAAAGATAATTGGTTAGTAAATTTTGAAATTATAGACTTTTTTTGGATTCAGTGGGTCTAGGCGACAGCGATTGGTGATTGGTTAAGAGGCTATTGAAATAGTATTTTTTTTTTTTGCATTACTGTTATAGATGATGTAATACACATAACATATTTTGAGATTTACTGACTTATATTAATGTATTCGCTTATCTAGATATATACCCTATGTATTAGCGCAACCCGGAACTAAACTAAATCATCCCATACTCGGTATTATCTCTAGGAGGTCAATATACATTCCGATACATAGATTCCTCTCTAATTAGCAGGTATGCGTGATCAATAGTTAATCCCGTAACATCAATTTAGCTACGAGTCATTCTCGCAAAGTCACTTTAACAAGTAAAAACTAATTGTAATTACTGGCGATAAGGGCAATTAAAAATTACAAACTCTCCTGCAATTATATCTAATTAAGAAATTTAGTTTCTGAAACTTGCAAACTAAGAAGATAACATTAATTACAAGAATTTACTGGAGAAAATTCCGAACTATTCCAGAAAAATTAACAGATGATAAATTTCTTAATAACTTTCTCCTTAGATTGCATCTCTTTTTTTTTCAGCAATTAAACTTTAAAAAAAAAATAGTATAAAATTTAATTTTACATGCACTCTGCATTCTGTCTTCAATTTTTCACTTAAGATATACAAGTTTTCAGTTTTTCACGATACATTTTATTTAATTTTTTGTTATAAATAGTTATAAAGTTATTGAATTTTTAGTTAATTATGGTCAAATAATAAATTATTTTATGGGTAAAAAATTATCGAGGGATTTTTATTAATTATTCGAGAAGGAAGCATCTCTATCTTTCATATTTATAATGTACTTGCTTATTATCTTGTTTTTTTAACATTAGTGTACGAAAAAAAAATTAATTATTCAAGGCTTTGGTATTTAATTAGTATTTTTTCCTTTTCTAGTATAACCCCAATATATCTTTAATATTCCTTTCTGATTAAATCTAGGTATGTCATTTTCAGCATATTTTTCTAAAATCAATTCTTCTCATAAATTGGTCCCATAAGAGTTATACTGACAACCGTTGATAAAATAGGTGTATGTATTTAATTAAATTTAAAATAAATAAATTTCATCGAAAATGTTTTTGGAAACTAGAAAAATTTTATTTATATACTTTTTTTACTCTATGTTAACATATTAAATATCAGTTTTTTGTTTTCTTTTTCAGTCGGTACAAGTGGAATTTATTTTTTTCATTTTTTTTTTTTTTGTTTATTCACTACCTAGTCATTTCTGACGCACAGAAGGGGAGGAGGTTATCAAACCATTGTAACCAGAAAGTCAATGCTCCCCTCTCCCAGGCTGGTTCCGAAGCGGCTCTGCTTGCAGGCTAGAGGTTGCTAAAGTGACGCCTCAGTAACCTCAAAACTGCAGCGGGGCCTGTTCGATTCTGGCCTAGGGATGGGTCGATCTTTACTTCAGTGGTGGAAATGAAAGCTTGACCCCTCACCATGGCTAGAATAGAATGGGTACTCGTAACCCTAAGCTCCTTCGTATGTCAGAAATGACCAGGGAGGGAATCATAAAAAAAGAAAAATAAGTGAACAAGATAATGGTTTTATTGTAATAACTTCGCGATGCGACTCACGATTTTCCTTTTATTTATTTGTGAAATATAACAAATTAGCACATGATCGATTTGATGTGCTGAGGCTGAGGTGCCTTCTGGAGAGTGCCGTATAAATTATTTGTGTAATTTATTTTCAGATTTTTTTTTTCTATAGCTCTTATGATGTATCGTGTTTTTTCTTATGGAAAAGGAATACAAGTTGGTAAATATCTTTCAGCATTCACTGGATAATTATTTTTTATTATGTAACTTAATAAATATTTCTTGGAAAATTCTTTTTATAAAAATTTTTACTGAGAAAAGACTTGAGTATTTTCCTTCATTAAAATTCCTTTTGTCTTTTTTGTCTTAAAATAGAATTGTTTTCCTTCAGCTAATATAAATTTGAATAAATTTAAATATAAAATACTACTCAAGCTTGTATCTTCTATCTTTTAAATAAAAATTAATATTCCAACCCTTTTGGTTGTCAATTTTAATGTTCTGCAAAGCGAACAAATTAAAATAAATCAGAAGCTGCAGATACTTTTCAGCACTTCTCATGACCGTGGAGAAAAAATGTGCCCTATAAATATTAAAATTGGTTGACTAAAAAATAAAAAGATTGAATAAAATGGCGAATATTTAACTGATAATAGGTATATATTTGTAGTTTAAAGGAGTCCCACAAGGTGTTATGTTTATGCTATACGAACTGATTGGAACTGTTCGACATGATAACCTGCCCTACCTGCAATTTAGTAACTAATACCTCACCTATGATTAAGGATTAACCAAAACAGTTTGGGGATGGTTCCGAAGCCAATACAGTTACAATAACGGAAACAGCCTGCGGTGGGAGGAAACTGGCAATTAGCCCTACATCGTTAACGGTGAGTTCGGAAGCTAATCTGACACCAGCTCGTCGTTCAACGAACCCGCTCAACCTAATAGTACCGTCGATGGGGGGGGGGGGAGGGGGAGCAATACACGATCCACCAAAAAGTTTTTTTTAATTCACTAACCTACCAGCCCTTGGGGGATAAATTTATAAATATGGTTATTGGGACATCTGGAAGACCGGTTTTAGGAGCCCTATCATAAATCATGTGCCCGGCCTTATACTTATCATATCTATTAGGGCCTTTGGTCAGCAAAAGGGGGTATATTATATCTAACGCGTTTGGCTATCAATGATTTAAGCCATTTCATTTTTATAACCCCCATTATCACACACTTCCCACAGTTATTTTTCATCTAATTTTACTTTATAAAATATTGTGATATTTTATGCTATAATGAGCAAAATCAAAGTACTCGGCTTGATAAGCGATGAAAGAGTTTGGGAATGTAGGAGTGAAATAGAAATGAGATATTCTTTATAATCAAAATTAAAATTCCCCTTTCTGTGCTTAGTATATCGTCATTTAATCATTCTAGGGCGTATCATTCTAGACAAAACTATCTTTTTATTGGTTTCAAAGTAGAAAAAAATTTTCTCACTTTAAAAATTATTTTATTCTGTCTCAAGATTTTTTTTTTATTGTGTATAAAGTTTTATTTCTTTTCATTGTATTTTATAACTGATCATATCATAGTTTAAGCGACCACATCTTTACCCTATGAATATTGAGGCCGGTAAAACAGCCGGTGGAAGAAACGTCAATGTTTTCAGCCCAATTTTTGATTACTTTAATTTAAACTACATATAATTATTAGTCAAGAGTCTGCCAAGAATAGTTAGGGGAAATACAAATAGCTAAATTTTTCAAAATATAAAACGAAGTAATTTTTCATTCAGAGCTCCTTATCTTTGAAACGACCTACAACACTGGAAAACCTAAGAGAACATCATTTAAAGTAGTGTAAATTTGCTAAAATATGTGTCCTAGTAGAGCTTTTGGCGTTCAATAGTTACTGAGAGACTATTTTATAAAACAATATTTCATGAAATATATATTGAAAAATCAGTAGTTAGTGAATATATTGTGGGAAATCACTATCTCAGAAACTATGAGGCGTCTATTAGCACTCAAATTAAAGCTAGTTTCATGTGCTATGAGGTAAACGAGCTTTAATTTGAGTGTAATAGACATCTATTCGTCCCATGGTTCAAAGGGACGTAGGTTTCCCTCAACAAATTCCTTAACTACTGATTTTTCAGGGCTTTATTTATGAAATGTTGCTTTTTAAAAATCTCTAACTCAGGAATTATTAAGCGCCAACAGCTCTAGGGATCATATTTTAGAAAATTTACTCTACTTTAAATGATGATATATTAGTTTCAACGATATGGCGTGCTGAATGAAAAAAAAAATTAACGTTTTGATACAGTTGCCATTTTACATTCTTCCTAACTATGCTTGCCTGTCATCAATTTTGCCTATCATATAGTTTTCATTAAAATAATCAGAAATTGAGGTGAAATAACTGACTTTTCTCTCCTCTTGGGATATTTTACTCATAAAACAATGTGACTGATTTTTTTTTTTTTTTTTGGCCATCATCGCCTTTTTTTAAGCGGATTTCATAAACAGTTGAAAAAATCTGTAAGAAATTTCTTACGATGGTAATTTTGATAGCATTAGTATCCTAAGTGACTCCTATTTTGAGGCTAAACAATTTTAATTAACAAAAAGTTTGGCATTGCGAAAATTTTCATTTTGTCCATTATCATATTTTATGACCGCAATTAGTGGTTAGTTTGAGTTTTCACAAAAATGAGATAGGAGCAGCACTTATCTTTATTAGTTATTTCTTCATAGAAAAATATCGCTTACTCAAATGTTGCTCAAATACAAGTGTTGCTCCAATTAAATTACGAATTCGCTATTTTGAAGATATATAATAATTGAAACCAGTTATTCACGAGGAGTGCAGACATGGCTTGGCACAATAAACCAGGGTGCTGTACGCAACAGTTGTCAAGATATCACAATGGAGACCAAAACGAAGTGGATAGATAAATCCAAGACACTGACAAGAGACACGTAGTAATGGGAAAACGATATCCCAATATTGAGCAACATGGAGTTGGCCTAGGGACAAGAATATATACGGTCAAACTTCTCTTCCCAATAAAGGTGTTTCCAATCGGTATATATTGTGTTTTTATAATTATGGCTAACAAACGTGAGCAGTTATTATGGTCAGTATAAGCA
>NW_027110173.1:1125939-1126307 GCF_000696795.3 Halyomorpha halys
TTTAACGAACTGCTTTACTTTAATAGTAGAGAATATGACAAAACAGAGTTTTTTCTTCTTCGTATTAAACACATTATATAGGTAGTACCGTCAACGCTACTATCTTTGGAATATGTCCAATTCAATATTTTTTTTTTTTTTATAATTTATTTATTGATATTTACAACTGTATACATATATACACATCAAGTAAATTTGCTGTAAGTGATATTATGACATCATAAAAACATGTGGAGAATCTACCCATTGATAGAACTCCAAAAACACTTCTGAAGAAGATCTCGAGGCCATCTTCTTTTCAGACGTCTAGGAGGATTATTAGGTAGTGAAGGAGAAGCCAGGTTAGAAACGAGTTGGTTTGGGTGGTT
>NW_027110173.1:1126422-1153140 GCF_000696795.3 Halyomorpha halys
AAGTTGGTTTGGGTGGTTGGGAAGTTTATTATGGAAGGATTCGTATCTGGTTCTGGCCAAATCGGCAACGTAGGAGACATGGAGGTCCTGATGGATGATTTTTGATTTGTGACAAAGTAAGGAGCATTAAGGATTTTGGAGTGTAAGGATTGGATTCGAGAGGAATTGGATGGTTTAGTGGAGCCCCATAGCTCAACTTCATATGTCCAAATAGGCCTTATAATAGTCATGTAGATCAGTCTTTTGTATTCAATTCAATATAAATTTAATTTTTTTATTTTTATCAGATGAATCAATATTAAACCAAAGCATGGATTTGTGGATCTTTAGTTCATCTTTAATGAAATATTGGTCATGAAAAACGACTCAACCTCCAAATATAAAGTTATACATCAGAGTTGATAACCGTCTACAGTTGACAAATAGCTACAATTCTGTATAGACCCAAACTATCATTCTTGCTCTGCCAACCATATCCAACCCTTCGCATCCCCTGTTTTATTATTATTCCTATTCCCAGATGAAGGCATTGTCATTAAGTATAAACGTACGGGGCACGAGCTATAATTACCTGGGAGCCGGGGCCATGACATATTCCCTCGTTCCTCCGGAAACTAACGTCTGTAATTTAATTCTACTTTTTTCTATTTATCTTTCTTTTCCTTTTTCCCTTCCCCCTTCACCGTTCCTCTACTTCGGAACCACGCAATAAAGTGGGTACTTATTTTTTTCCGCTGCCATCCCTCAGCCAATTACAGGGAGTTAGTTGGGCCCCTTAATGCCCATCAGTTGTACCCTTTTGTACGCTGTAAATAATTGTGTTAGGGCTGCGTTGGGTATTCACCCTACCCCTGTCTTGGTTCGGGGTAAAGGATCAACAAATAGGAGGATTTAGTACTTAGGGGGTTCTTTTGAAGTGAAATCAATGATTAATAATGTATGATGGGCTGTAAAATGCTCTCTGCTCCTTTCAAAAATATTCTTGTTTGCGCAATTTTTAATCTTAGTACCTTCAGATATAATCAAATTTCTAATACTGTGTTATTATATTTATATTTATTGTGCATGATCAACTGTTTCGGGTAAGTATCTAATCATTTTTCCGAAAATAATAAACCCTTAAAACTCCAATTATCCTTAATAGTTAATTAAATGGTTTCGGATACATTTTGTGTTCATTTTCAAATCTATTCATTAGAATCATAAATTAAACATTGTCAAAATTGTTTATATAAATCATTTTTCTATATAAAAACTTCAAAATATCTGTATCACTATAATTAAAACACTTATATTATATATTATTATAATATGCATCTTAATAAAAACATAATTCTAATACTTAAAAAATTTAAAGAGCTAAACTTTTGATTACAGTGTTTCATAATTTTATTGAGAGAGAACCCCCACAAAAAATAAATAAATAATAATAACTAGATATACATAATTCAATTATTAAATTATGTTAAAACACTCATCAATTTGTTGATAACGTGAATTTCATGGAATTACTTCATTATTAATATATCTGGAATAAGGTTATTCATTTAAAATCTTAAGCATTTAATATATTTTAACTTATTAAATTATTATTTTTTTATTTTCGTCATACCTTAGATTTATTGTTGCTCATTTTATTACCTACTGCACTGTGCTTGGTCTTGTGTAGAAACCTGTTTTACTTTGATACCCTTGCAGAAAATATTGCTGTACAACAAAGTCCATATCAGTTTGGAATGTTCATGTATCTAAAGTTTTCAAACCTAATGCTATACAAATGAGATTAAAAATTTGTTTAAACAGTATGGAGTTGTGTAAGTTTTTTATATTTGCTTTTAATTATGACATAATTTGTCAAAGGGGTGTCCTGGGTAAACTTGTGTAACGGACGTCATTTTGATGTTTGCTATCCATAACACTTCCTTATTTATGCCAGTTTTAGTAAATTCATTAATAAAGGTTGTTTTCACTCAACTATAATATATTTTTATGTTCTAATATTTTTAAAAAAAGATAATATAAAAAAATATTTATCACAACAATCTTTTTCAGTTTCGTTCCATTTCGATTAAAACATAAAACCTTCTTGATCGTAAGATTTTAGCCTTTGGTTTAGGGCTAATTTACAATTTATACTACAATACTAGCAATCGATGTCTAACACTATATTTATCTCTTTACTTTTTCCATCGTTGATGTGTTCAGTTGAGGATGTCTCACTTCCCATAATAAAAACTGAAGGTGAATAAATATTCTAACATATTATATATTCACCGTCATTAATCATAAGTTGGAGGTGATTAACCTGAATAATTATAATTATTCGTGGTATTTTTCAGAACTTGAAAATTGGTTTTTCAAGTATGAATATAGCGAATTAATATTAAATTCCATTTTCTCAGATTTATTTGTTAGTAACATAACTTCTTCATCCACTTATATATTCAACTGTATAACTAATGATAAAAAACATTTTAATGAAAGTTTAAAGAAAAATAGATTTTAATTTTAGTTACCTCTGTACTAGACTATGATATAAAGCCCCTAAAAGTTTACTTAGCTTAATTCCTAGCGTATAAAAAATATTTAAGACAGCTGGCACAATGGCATGTTTAACTTTTATAAAAAAGGTTTGATAAGATAAAATTATCTAATTCTTGTAGGAAGTTGAGTTGTTTGTTTATTTGCCAAGATAGCATAGAACTCCCCCCTCCCATAGCACTCCCTCCTCCCATATCCTCCCTGCTGAGGTACAAGGCTGTTATTAAATAGAGCCGCGTAGGAGGTGGATAGAAGATAGAAAGGAAACCTGTAGGGATTGGAGATTGATTCCGATCTGGGCCTTCCAATCCCTTCTTGTTCGGGGAGGTAGGATTCCTCCTAGGGATCATCCTCCTCAAATTGCCATCCTTTTTAGTGCCACGGTCCTTTATATAAAAACGTTTGTGTCGAATTCTCAACAACAGTCTTTGTAGGATATTTTCAGCAAACAGTCAATAGTCGCTTTTGATTAATCCTGAAGAAAAACTGATATTTTGTGTAACATGCGAGATTTTTAATATTTCAAAATCAAATTAATAGAGAAATAGTACATTATTAATAATAATACTATAGCAACTTATTGTATTAATTATTCTAAGCACTACACTTGAGCCATTACTTGCAGTTATTCAACGCATAGTTATTAGCCAACGCACGACTAAACCATTCAATCATTCGGATTACACTCATCAAGTATTCCTAACGCTGCCGTAAGCTCTTAAATATATTTGCATAAAGCGTTGCAAATAGTATTCACTACGAATGTTATTACGTTCGCTTTCTACTTTCCTCTTTCAACTTTCTTGGAGCGACTGCTATGCACGAACTTCATGCCCATGCGGAGGACAGCCGGGTGTTGAATCGTCCTTCTGCAGTCTTTGGGGAGAGGAAAAATATCACCCCTATAAAAATTATATTAATGGCCCTAGTGATAACCTTAATAGAATCTAAACATGAACAGCTGTTGCCTGGACACAGAATTGATAAAACGTCACTCGCTAAAGAACTACCTGTGAATTGTAGCTCAAAAGATTGTGAGGATTAATATGAGTGCGCGACACGGAATTCTCATGGGCCTTATCTCCTCACTCGTTTCCTTTATTGTTCTATCATGCCCTGTATTAATGCTCTTGTTCGTCAGGAGTAATATCTTACTACACAAGTAGGTTGTCCTTTTGCAACCTTCCTTCATCAGGGAATCTTAATGTTGGTCCTAATCAGCGCATTATGCAGGAGGCTCCTTCATTGTTTCAGGATTCTCCAGGGAACATCTGAATCTATAATTTCCCGGTGTCCTGCGCCTTCCTTCACTACTAAAGGAATTCTTAAGCTGAATTACTTCTTGATTTTAGTTTTAGGAGGATTTCATAAGGACATAATCGTTGTGGTACTTTTTTTTTTTGTATGTATAAATATATTTTAGAACATCAAAAATTATTATTTGAAAAAAGTAAAAAAAAATATATATATGTAATGCCTAGAGTATATAATATTCCTGAGAACTGAGATTAAAATTAAAAGGGATAACATCACTTGATGTTGATCAACTACAGTATAAAGACAGTACACCTCATATCAGTCGGCTAGGAAAGAATTAAAAAAAATAACACATCACTCCAAGACAATTAATACGGGTATGACCTACTAAATGATAAAAGTTTTTACTTAGGGCCGCACGTAGCTCAGTGGTTAAGGCACAGTCGTGGTTAGGTACCCCTAAGATAAGTTATCTCGTTGACACATGGTTCGTATTAATATCATCTTGTGGTTTTCAGAAAAAAATCTCTTCAATGCCATAACATTTTATAAATTGTTGCAATAGTATTAAGTTTGTAATGACATTGTCGTGAATTAATTCCTATTCTTTAGCACTTGGAGCTAATTGGCTCATCTTCTCTTTAAGTTGATGGAGACGTCTCTAACAGCTTCCAATATTCCAGCCCAACTCCTTCGGCTAAATCTTCGTTAAGTCGCGGTTAAGCTAGGAGCGTTGGGCGACGGAGCGGACGAGAGGCAATCAGTTCGTGGATCAGGTGCGTCGAGGAGTGACGCCTGTTCGCTAAGAACTTGAGGATATGTGGCAACGAGGGAGTCTTAATGAAGGAATTTGCATTTTGCAATCTTAGAGCTGTTTGTTAGGCGTCAGCTCATCACCATAGTCTTAGGCCTGCCTTCCTTGGTAGGTATTTACATAGCGAGTACTTGCTGCGTAGTATGTTCTCTGATAATGAATCACTTGTAAAGATCACCGTTTAAAAATCTGTTTCAGTGAATATTATTAATAAAATATAAACCCTTTCTCGCTTCATGTGGGCCATCTTTTGATCAAATAAGCAGAAATTCTCTTAGTAGTCTTCTACGCACAATACCATAAAAGTGCGAATGTATATCAGTAATAATTTTCATTCCAATACAAATGTTTTTTCCCGGTTAGGGGAGTTAAAATTCTCTATTTTAATTGAGTTGGTCTTAGTGAAGTCCCTTTTGGGGTCTCCATTTACTCATCCCATCCCTCCACTTTTTTACATGATATTTAAGTATTAATGAAACAATTAAATCGCTTTTTATTATTATTGTCAAACGATAAAATTAGACCTTAATGAGGGAATGGAAAGCTTTTTACTCCTGAAAAATCCTTTAAAATTGAGTTAGAGGGTTAAACATTTGTATGTGAATTTAGTTGATGCAAAGGAAGTGATTTTGGAGAGACTTTTTTCTTTCTTCAGTTTTCCACCACTCCAGCTAATTTTTTTTCATAATTTTTAAATATTAATAAAACTACTAAGTTATTTTTCATATCTATCATAAATATGGAGAAAAAAACTACCTTACTAACATAGCAGTTATGTCCATGCTCTTTGTTTTTTATTTATTTATTTATTTTTTTTTTATGAAGTGAAGTTTAGTTATAATTTGATTGAAAATAAAATAATCTTGAATTAATCTTCAAACATCCTTGTGTGGAATATGATTCACCGCATAAGCGTTCAAAGCGACCGTTTGTGCGAGGAGATATCTGGTTATCGGATTCGCCTTCCCTATCTGAACCTTCAAACCCATAATCTTTCGTATAACTCCTAATGCGTCTTCCTATATCCAAAATATAGCTAACCCTTGGATTATAGCTCATAATCGACAGACATATGCGGACCGCCGATAAAGCGTGATGATTGTCTATAACACCGTTATTATCATCAGTTACGTTTGAAAAAGTAAAAATAACCGACCAACCAATGAACATAATAAAAACAAGATGCAAAAATAAAGATATTAATATATTAGGGTTAAACTGAGCATTTGCCCTGGGCGCCAGTTTTTGAAATTTAGAGATTTTGAATTATGAAAATAATTGGATGAAAAAAAAAGAAAGAAATACTGCACTCTGCAATATGGTGCTATAGAATGACATCTACCGATGGAAAAAAAAATCTACACTGGTTCTATGTACATTTTTATATTTTTGTTAATATTTCAATATCGGTTGAATATTTGGTGGTACCAGGATTTTCTTAAGAAGTCAAAGGAGACGAGGTGTTAATCATATAAGTATATATTTCTTCCTCAGTGGGTGCTTCTGGTTCAGGCTCGTTCGTCGTGTTGATCTTGAGCATTGTGATAAATTCGTTTTTTTTTCCCCTATATAATAATTATAAAATATTATAATTTTTAATGTAGTACTATTAAATATCAATCAGAAATATTGAGACAAAAATCCTTTGGGCCACTTTAAAACACCATTTTTTAAAATAAAACTTCATAATAATAATTTTTTTTTTATTTAGCAAAAAAGAATAAATAAATTATTTATATTAGTACCTTATTCATATTATATGAATAACCTATATTAATTTTAAGATGTTAAAAAATGGCTAAAATAAATAGATACTGAGTAAGTAAAGCTAATGTAAGAGTACAAAAGTGATATGTAAATAAAAAATATTAAGTGAAAGGTATGAAAAGACATCCATATGAACAAACATCATTAAACATTTATTAAAATTAGTAAAGAAGTTAAACACTACACTTATTAATTGTTGTATTTTTTTTTTTATTCAACTTTAACTATCTTACGAATTTTGATTTATGTTTTATGTTAGTTTATATAAATATTGATATTTTTTTATACCTCCAACTTCATTTCGGTTTTATTTACATTTTATTTTAATACTCTTTTATTAGCTTTATCTACTCTGTATCTTTTTATTTTAGCCCCAATGAAAACGGTGGGTCGAAATGTTGGCCATTAATGAATATTTGAACAATTCCTTTCCTTTTTTTTCTTGCTCACAATCCGGACAGTCTTCTTTTAAATAATATAACAGTATCTTAATAAGAATGTAACTAATATGTATAGAAGAATCAAATTCCATGTTGCTAAATATTTCTGTTCAGCTAGTCGTTTTGAAAGTGTTGGTATGAGATTTGCAATCTGTATTATGTATTTCTGCGGGCTGGAAGTGTAGCTCACTATTTTGTCTTGGCTAAAACCGTTCCAAAGGCCCCTAGAGCTCTTAATATTTACAGATCCGCTGTCGCCATGGTATTAGCAGTTTACTGCCTCCCAGGGAGGGCTAAGCGTTCTCTTATCTCCTCCTTCCTCCCTAATAAACTCCTCCCAACTGCCCGAATTTACATCTAATTCCTCCACACCTCCGAGATCTCCTGAATAGTTTATTCCTCCAGGCCTCCCTATCCCTAAGCGGATATTGAAGCCTCCCTTCGACCCGAGGCCTCTGAGGACGGATCTCATTAGTGACTTCGTCCTCGAGAAGGAAGGAAAAAGTCCCTAATCCCTTTATAAAAGAAAATAATTTACTTTGAAATTCAAATAAAATGGATCGTCTGTTATCTCGCTGAGATTCCGCCCTAATGCTCACCGAAGCAAATTGGGTTACAGAGTTTTCTAAATCCTTTAGAAAAAATACTAAGGAACTCTGTATATTTACTTAGAGATTTATTATATTTACTGATAAAACCTCAATCTTTAAACTTTACTATTGTAGCAAAAACTGGTCAAGTAATATCTGCTTATCGAGAGGGGATATCCAAAGTGCTATCTCCGGAAATTGTGCCATCTTGGGGTTTTTAGCCTTTAAATGTGTTTTTTTTTTTTTTTGTAGAGGGTTCAAGAAAGGTTCAAAAATAGCACAATTACTATACATTTAGTTTTCTTCTCTTTGTTTACTTTTCTTGACCGCCATTAGGACCATCTTCCCTCATTAAATAATATAAATCTTCCATCAGTAATATATACATATGTTTATTATTTTTATCTATTACTTTTTATATATTTTTTATTTTTATATTTATTACTCCTTATTTTTAAATATTTAGAACTTTTATAATTGTCAATTATATAGTTCTTACTTTTATTTAAACCTCTATATTTTTTATATGCATATGTATATTGAGTATTTTTTTTAATACTTTAATGGAATGTAATTGTACATAACCATATAATATTTTTATATTTATCTATATTTATAATTATTATCTATATTAGAATTTATGGTACTCATTCGATGCAGAATGTTCTAAATTATTTTAGCTAGGCTAGCTCCCTTAGGCAAAAGAAAATTGTAATTAGTTTCTTTATCAAGATAATTAGTTTACTGGTAACCGTTTTAGGACCGCCAGAAATTCTTTTCTATGTTAAGTGTGGTCTCACGAATAGAAATTATCTCTATTTTTCCCAAATTTAAAAAAATTGTTATTTTTTTTTTGTTTTTTACGATATACTACTGGAATGAGTTATTAAGATATCTTCTTGTTCTTATTTGACAGAGAATGTATTTTTTTATCTTATAACATTTTCACTAGAAAACACCGTTTGGCAGTTGTAGGCGAAAAAAAGACCAATTTCATTACTGTATTAAATTAATTAGTTAATTAGTAACTTTAATTGTACCGTCAGAAATGGATTTACCTGTCAAGTGTGGTAGAAAATCATTTAAAATTTTTTTTAACAGATATATATTTTATGGACTAGATTTTATGCTTCTGGTTCTTGTACTAATAAAGAATGTCGTCCAATAATTTATAATGAAGTACAAATCCAAACTTGATAATGGTATTCCTGCTTATTTGTTGATTCATATATCAGTGTTTAATATTCTAATTGCTTAGTCCTAACTGAAGTAGTTAAAATTTTAAGAAATGAAGTGATATATAAAAACATTTAAAATAATATAATATAATATAAATTTTTTTAAAATAAATAACTTAATTTCTATCCATTTTAGTCTCAAAACCTTTTATTTTTCCTATAAGTCCGACATTTCGGCTAATCCGGCCATCTTCAGGGACAATCTACTACAAAACAGTTTTTATTACAAATATATAAAGTGTATATAAATATACAAATATTAAAGGACAAAATGTTTTTATATTCGGAAAAATGTATAATGTGCTTGCAGGATTAAGAAAATTCCTGTAAGAAGGTCCATATTCTTTAATGTTTTGTAATTACATTATTTCTGTACTTCCTTATTCGGAATTATAATTACAGGAAAAAATAGAAGTAAACGTCATCGGAAGATCAGAGCACTTAAAACAGACCCTAAATGGTCCAGTTAAAGACTACTATAAAAGATTGTCCTTAAAGGAACTTGAAGACAAAGACGGTTACTAACCGAGGCATAATTCAAAGGTTTACAGCCTATCCTCTCTCCATCTCATTACATATTAATACGTCACTAGGGTTCATAACGTGCCTCTGACTGGCATCGTTAAGAATTCATTTGTTCCTTCATAAAACATTTTATGACGTACGATTCCTTTCTGGTGTGTCATTTCATTTTGCGTTGAATTTCTTATGGATACACTCGTATTTTGAACGGCTTTTATGGGTTTGTGATTTATTGTGTTGTAATAATTCTTTATAGATGAGATTGAACATCCATCAGGATGTTCAATCAGTAATTGAAATCCATTTTGTTTAGAAAGTTTATTGTGTTTGTGGATTCAACTTAATAACCTCTTTCATTTCCTTTACTACGCGCATACCTATAGAATCTCCAATGTAAAGAGACATTTTCAGTAAAGGCTTATAGTAAAAAATCTAATTATAAATTATATTATATAATTATAATTCAATCCAGCGCGCCTTGAAGGTATAATTCATCAAAAATCTGGAACAATATTTACATTTTTTGGCAATTCCAATTTCATCTAGGAATGTTCATCCGGAAATACTCAAATTATGATGGATTCCTACGAGAATTGATAAACTCAAATAATTTTGTTCTTTACGTTTATTCAATTTTCCGTAATTCATTAAAAAAAAAAGTGTTAAATAATGTATGTTTTTTTATTGCGATCTAAGCAATAGGTAATTAATGTAAATAATTAAAAATATGAGAACTATTTAATTATTATTATTAGAGATAACATAATTTCTCAAATCTGCAGTACTTTAGTTACAAAAAAAATGTATATAACAACACATATTTAAAAATAGTTTGTTGTATTAGGAAATTTAAAAAATAAATAAAAATTTAAATCACCGGTTAACAGATTAATAAGGTTCTTCTTGTTTAATGCAACTGTATAAGTTGTCCATGTCTGAAAATTTATATAAAACAATGACAAAAATAATTTATACGTATTATAAAATATTATTTCTTATTTCCATTATGTGATAATTGCATACTAAACGTCTCATTTTAAGCAGTCAAACTTCCAATGGACTAGTCGGTAGTTAACTTGTATATATGGGAGGAAATATTGATAATTCTGTATTATTGTTTGAAGATTTTTTTTTCATTATAAAGTATCATTTTATATCATCTCTTTTTCATTCAACGCATTTTTTAAAATTATGTTATAGTATCAAAGTAACAGACGCTTATAAATTGTTGAGGATTTGAAATCTTTTTCGATGAGAACGCTAGAGAGTGTAGCCGAAAAAGATCTAGAGGGATATAAAGTGTTGGAGGGAAGATACTTTCGAATTCAGGTCACGCCAGGAGACGAGATAAAGGAGCTTTCAAAAGCAGAAGTGAATCCTGCTGGTGAGGAACTGTGGTCCAGGGCCACTCCGGAGGGCCTAAGTGGATAAAGGGTCAAGTGGGGGTCTTTGTCTTGGAGAGAAATCACTCTCGTTCTTTTAGCTCGTCGTAGAGTCGATGCGGGTGTCGTTCCGGGTGAGCGAAATCGTGCGAGCCCGTGTTCTGAATATCGGCAGTTTCCTAATGGGCTACATATAAATCTTACAAGATGCCACGAGTGAAAAATGTTCTCAAAAAAAGACCACCAGTATCACGATAGTTGCTTTGAACAAAAGTTATGAACAATAAATTTTGTTGTCAGATAAAGGTATGTAAATAAACCGGGATCAACAACCCCGAATTAAATGAAATATAGACACAATAAATATTATAGTATATTTATATAGTAAATCACTGGTTTGTATACAGTCTACTTTACAAATTGAGTGTGCAATTCAAAAGAAATAATATTTATTACAAAAATGTTTAACCTTTTTTTCTCTTTTTATTTATTTATTGAACGATGATAATATAAGCTGCCGCAATCAAAGAAAGGGTATCAGAGCTTTAAGTGTACATTCATAATATAAATATATACATTATAAATAAGTAGGTGATGCTTGGAAAATAATTTTTAAAAAATAATAATAATTGAATTACAGCATTAGAATATAAACACAATATAAAGAAAATAAAATAATTTCATCTTAATACTTCTATATTCTATATTTGATAATACAGTACGCCTCAGGAACTCTGAGCCTAGTTCTGAACCAATCGGAGGTAAAGCAGGGCTCCAAGAGATCCCTGAGCATCTCTTCCTGCTTAGTATTGGAAGCCAGTGGAATCTGGCCATTACCAGAACTTCAGAAATCATGTACAAAACTAATAATATTTTAAATATGAATATAATTGTAATTTACATATCTCATTGGCCAAAATAGTTATATGTCCAGTCTTAATAATCTATCCAGTATGTTTATATTAGCTATCCTGTTTTTATCTTGAAGAGGAAAACTGCATTACTACACCACAAGACTAACAAACATTCTTTTAGTAATATTAAACACTATTTTTATTATTTTTTTTTAGTCATGGTTTAGATCACGGAAATATATCTTAGGATATTCTTCTGTAATTTCCAATTAAACCTTCCTATGTAATTTTATTTTAAAATATCGTAAACAATACATATAAGTAAGGAATGTAATTGAAACTGTTTCATAATATTTTTGAGATTCCAAAATTTTCTCCTGCTGTTTAGAAGTTTTAAATTATTATTTCTATTTCCAGAGGGAGTCACTGGCCAAAGATGTGGAGTACGAGCGTGGAGTTAGGCAGACAGTGGAGTGCAAGCTGGAAGAGGCCACTCTGGAAGCCGACTACTCCAAGAGGAGGGTACAGTCCTTACAGGAAACCTGTCATAGGTCAGTTAGTTTTATTATTATCAATATATATATTGTGACTCTAGAACAATACTTGTAAGTCTATATCTAGACTGGAATAGACTATGTACATATACATGCACATACGCACATATTGAAAGAATTGAAGAAGTAAAAGCTACTTATCCTCAGGAATGCACAAATCTTCGTGTGTTGCGATCGAGATTTGCCAAGTGGTATATCTCAGTAAGGCCTTGAATGCTTATATCTTCAATCAAATTGAGGTTAAGATGTGTTCAAGGCTTTCCATGTAATGTTTTTTTATTTCCTTAATAAGATAATAATTGTAGCATCTATATGAGCAATGGACTAGAAGATATTGTTCCTTATCAAACTAGCAGTGAACGCTAGAGTACTTCTGATAGAAGTCGAATATAGAAGATCACTCCCCTAGAAAATGCATCCAATTTTTTTTTCCATTAACTCGGCAGTTTTCAAAATTGGCTGGAACCCAATGACAGCCGTTGAAATAAGTTTTGTTCATGGACCTCCGCTGTCGATGAAACGGGGCGATGGAGGTGCTTGTTACTTCTTTTATGACCTGTTATCATTCTAATGGTCGTTTTATATTTGGTCAGGGTTATTGGAAGTAATGTTCTGCAGTTAGTGTGGACTCGCACCATTTTGAAGTGGATCGTATAAAAAATCGTTAGTTTGAACCGAGTCGAACAATTTTTTTTCTCCCCCCCCCAAAAAAAAAACTTTTTGATTAACAAACACAGTTGTTCCTATATTAAACTACAACTGAGGCTAACAAACATTCCAAATAGTTACTTACGCTATTTACTTTGTTCCTTAATTGTGTTCAATTTTTTTATTTTAAAGTTATGGATTTAATAGAAAACTCTTGTCTAAACTCACAATAAAAATACACACATTCACATCTGTTTTCTTTTCCACGATGAACATTTTCGAAAATTTGCACTACAGTTTTATAAAATAAAATTAAAAGATATTTATGAACTAGTGACACTTAAAACAATCTTTTAATTCTTCCAAAAAAACAAATAAAAAAAGAATGCATTGTTTATACTAGACGATACTCAATATGTCGTCAGTTTAATTGTTCTGTCAGTAAATTATTATTAGTGCGGGAGTTTAAAGAAAGTAAATTTAATAATATACTAGTTATAATGATAAGTGAGTACATTCTCTACCACATTACTAATGATTTTACATCTCTAATAGGTCTCTACAATTTCATTTTATAATACAAAAGCTAGTATAAAGTATGTTACTTTATCGTTTTTTATTACCCAAAATACCATTCTTGTGTCTGCTGATATACTTTTCTTATAATTCCTTCTTATTGAAAGATTATTGATCGACTGTAGGTGATGATTGTTGGAAGATGATTCGGTTGGAGATCAAGAACGGTATAAAAATAGTGGTTTTAATTAATCAAAAATTAGTAATCAAATAAGTAGTTTTAAAATAATAGAAAATAGGTTGAAGTAATAATCTGCAATAGTGTACCTTCCTACAGATAGAGAAAAATACTTCATTCATCTATGCTGCCCAAATACATCAGGTTACTACATCACACAGCATACTAATCAATCCGTAATCGGACATATATAAATTACATATAATTACATGGTATAATAAAATAGAAAGAAAAAAGTTCTTTTCCCTACAGTTTCCTTTTACAATAAATTTCAGTCTATACACCAAATACAAATATTTCAATTCATTCCTTTTTTTCTTTCCCTTTTCTGTTCCTTCAATTTCACCATTTCACAATTTTTAATTCACTAATAGACGGCAATGTGAGATCAGACCATTAATAATAGTCACAGCGGTAGATCAGTTTACCATGATTCATAAACAGGTTTTAATATTTCTTTCTGTACGAGTCACAGGAATTATTTAATAAAATGTTTCCCTCAACTTTAGATTATTTAAAAAAAACATCGAGTTGAGGTAAATAAGCAATCATTGGAGCCGCGTAAACTCTATTATAAATTTCTGATAGTTAGTCCTTGGGGACGTGAGTATCGGTCTCCATAAGTTTTGATAATGGTAACTGGTGGGGATATGTGTGGGGAATATCGGGCATGAAAGAGGTGTTGCCACCCCACAGCAATTGGTCCCTTCGTAGCCGTACATTAGGACAACAGTTCTTTATGATCTTGTCGACTGGGACAGTAACATGGCTTTCATATCGCGTCGCCTTGTCCTTCCTGTCCTATATCATTCGCTTAGTTGCAACGATGGCTTGTGGAAATCGATATTGTGTGGTTTTGCAGGGTGAACAGATCGATCACAGGATGAAGATATTTTCCTTTGCATCGTATACGATTCAGTATAACTATACGTATTTGCCTTCCTGTTTCGTTTTAATTTAAACGGTTCGTATTTAGATAAAACATTTAAATTTTCAAATAAATGTTTTTTAATTACTATTATGATAATATTCAATTCCAATATTGTGCGGTCGATGACATTAATGTTTTTTAGATATTAGAATACTAATTGTGAGGAAAAAATAAGCGAAATTATTAGGGTTTTTTTTAGCGTTTATATATTATCGTTCAATCTCGTCTTTTAAAGAGTATTTACTGTCCCTGTTCTATTGCCTAGATAAAAATTAAATAATTTTATTACGAAAAATTATGTCGCTCTGGATGATCACTGATTGACCGTCTGCTGGTCCGGGTGCGGTCAAAGAAAGCTCAAATAGTGATTAAATTGGTCACTTTCGCACAGAAGTTCAGTCCATTAAACCCTGACGAAGCCCTGCAACGTGGGGCGAAACGTTGGCTAAATATAAATAGTTTAATCACTTGGGTTTTCTTTAACACACCCTGTCCATCTTCCAAGATTTTATGTTTTATTTCTGGTGATTATTTTAATGATGCGGAGCATGGTCAGAAAGAAATTTTGGAGCATTTATTGTTTAATTATAGTTCATATTCGAACTAGAGTGGCAAGAATATAAGAGATCGATGTGATTTGATAATACGATGTATGTAAAATAGCAAAAGTACTTTATGATAAGGTCATAGAAACTTTTCTTTAGCTTTTCAGATCATACATATGTGTTCACAGTTCTCTATTGTGGTAAGTTTTGTGGTTTTGCAAGAAATCCGTGGGAATATTATTTTGTATGAATAAATCATAGCCTACTTACTGTGAGCTTATGCATTGGTAGATGGTTTATAGTTAATGTATGATCCAGTTTATCCCTCAGCACAACTATAGGCGTTGTTTGTCTTGAATTATGTTTTTAATTCTAATTCTATACATTGTATCCAAATATAAATAAAAAGGTGACGTATAATAATAAAATAACCGCGTCCGATAGACCCTCCTATAGCGTTGTGGGTTTAGTATGTATTTTATATCACTTGTTTTTGCATATTGAAAATTTGTTCCTTATTAAGTTATAGGTTTCATAACGTTTCATGGTACTGACCTTTACTAGTATAGAGTTTCATATCAGAAAAATTTCTCCCGACGCATCATAACGTCATTATTAGTAATATTATTCAGTGAAATTATGTTATGTATGCATATTGTTGGGTTTATATTGTCACACGGAATCGATTCATTTCCTCAATATCACGGCCTGATCTCTGCCCTTAGCTTTGCTTGGGTAGAGGGTATTGCTTGACGAGTTATGAAAGACTCATTTAGTGCTGCTATGCTAGTTCTAACGGGAAAACCTATAACCCCCTACACAATTTATAACTTACACACTATTCTTTTTGATTGCAAATTGTTCGATCTCAATAATTATAATCGATTGCCGTGATTTAAGTTACTTAGATTTAACAAAAAAATTAAATTAAAATCTGTACCACAGCAACCCATGACGGGTCAGAGGTTCAGTACTTTGTAAAGAAGTACTGTTACTAGACCAATGGTTGTGCAAGGAGGTGATTTGGTCAGAATCACGCTCGACCGCCAGATTTTTACCCAATAAGGGTACCCAATTTATGGGGCTAGGTGGACCCAAGGAGGGCTCCAGAACCCACAAGGTTGACTCACGGCTACAGTGTAACAGACCACCGGATTCGAACAAGGATCCTTGGAGTTAATAGCATCACGCCTTACCATGCTGCTACCGTGCTTCCTCAGTTACTTTGATTTACCTCTAAAAATAATCTCTCAGTCTCTGATCGTTTTTCCGTTAATCATTTGTATTGTAATGTAGTTTAAGATTTTTCATGTATTATTTTTTTTTTAAATTGTTTGTAGGGAAGGTAATGTAATAATAAGTAGATAATCCGTCAATAATTAACTTACTTGGACAAAGGTATTAATGATTGAAAAACTATATCTCTGAAAATATTGAACGTAAAGAGCTCAATTTTAAGCTTGCTAAATTCACCATAAAGCAGTTTATACTGACTATTTTTCTAAGAGTAGCATTTTTCATATTTGTCAAAATTTATACACAAAATATTGTTCCTCGTTATTTGGAAACAAATATTGTTCTAAAATCTGTATCTCGGCAAATATTGAAAACAAAGAGGGCTCAAATATTACAAAGGATTTAATACTTTTTTTCCCAACTGTTAGTAGATTTTCAAGATATTGAGCACATTGAAGTTTTTTGTGTGTTTTTCTTCATCATTATCTATTCGCATGTTTCCTGTAAAATATGAATTTTCTCATCTAAGAAGGAAATAAGATGTGGAATATGAAATACATAACTGGTTATTTTTTATGTATTTTGAAATATAATAAAATTTATTATTTATTTATTTTTCGCTCTCTTACCAAATCACGAGCCTTCCAAAGCCGGCCTAAGAAACATATCCTGAGAAAGGAAGCAATTTTTCCTCTTAAAAGGAGGTGCCAGGAATTTTTCTCAACCCCTTTCTCGGCTTTATCTCGCCTTTGGTATTCTCGGAGTTCCTTGGCCTTTTCAAAAGCACCCACAAGTATTATTAATTTATGTGCATAGGCCACCCAATATATTATAAAGTATCTCTGAATTATATATTCTTGAGAAGTCTTCTCTGAGACTAGTTGCCAAGTCACTTATATGGATATATGCTTCTTTATAAAGAAAATTCATCAGAACATGCATTTACTATATAGTTAATAGATTATTATGACCATCAGGTTTGAGCTGTTTAATATTATTATTATGATTATTTTATTGTCACAATTATATTTGAGATGAAATTCATGAGCCCTTGGTAGGTATTAGTCAGTATGAATAGTTGTGTCTGTCACATACCAAAGTGCTTTAGTTTTGATATATTTTGATGTTATATTTTTCAATTATTATTTGATAACTCCAAAACTACGTGCCTGCCAAAACAGCTTGGAGAATCGTTTATAAAAACAACATGAGCAATGTGTGACCATAAATTTTAACCATACTATTGTAAACACTGTGTGAGGATAATACTGCTGAATTTCCAATATAATCTATATTTTTTGTTTTCATATATATATTAAGTAACGTGATATTAGTTTTTATCCATCATTAGAGCATTGGTAATTATCTAGATCGATTTATGCTGTTGATTGATATAAACAAAAATAAAGTTTCAGGTCCATTAGACTCCACCTTACCAGTTACAAGTCAATTTTATTTTATTTGAGAAATTATTGTAATTTTTTTTTTTTTATTCGAAAACTTCAAATTTGATGTGTTTTTAAATTTTTGATCGGTAGTTTGTGTCGAAGTAGTTATATATATTTTTTATTTTAACGGGAACTCCGCTGATGAAGGCAGAAATTCAGGCCGAAACATCGGCACAAATAATAATTGTTTATTTATGTATTTTTTGCTGACCGCACCCCCTACTATTTTCTCTCCATAGTTATGTTTATAGCCAATCCATATATTATGTAATACATAATTTCATTGGATTATTAGTATGATTAATGATTATTGTAACAAGTTTACTATCTACAACAGTAACTGCTAGTATCAGTTCTCCTCAAAGGACAGAGCTCCTCAAAGACCCCAATTGACCTCCTATCCCAAGCAACTTAGCATGACAGTCCCCAATTACCAACGCTAGAGTCTGCCCTATATATCGAGCCCTCTCTCCAATTAACATGGTCTCTCTCTCTCTAGTAGCTTTAAGTTGATACTCTCTGCTAAATACCGATACCGCAATTAGTTTAAATTGTTAAATTGATACTTCAGACTTCAATATGGCTTTTGATTAAGTCGTCTCTAGGTAGGACATGATGTACTAAGTAACTAAGAAACTATAACAATATTTTTTTTATCCCTATCACTACAATCTTGATTTTTTTAAAAATATTACTAGGCTTTAGATAGAGTCTGACACCCTGGGCTGCTATACAAGATCCGTAAATTCCTACCCCCTACATACTTCCTCATTATCCTTATGACATTTTTATATTGTTAGAATATAATCACAATATTTTTTCTCCTGTGTAATGTAAATTGTAATATAGAGAAGAAAATACGTTTCAGACGCGTCAGGCGTTGTTTATGATCAATTGTTTACAAAAATTTACCGCCGTTCGAGTTGCGAGATGACTGTGGAAGATTCCGCACAGAGCGATAAATCGTGGGCTTCTCGCAATGCTGAAATCTCCGACCAAGATCACCAGCAGTCTGCCTCGTATTTATACACCCAGCTGAGCTACTGACTATGTATGCTTTTCTCAATATATCAACTTCATCTTTCGTTCCTGTAGATAAATATTATCTATTATTTATCTCCAATGACGGCATAGCGCCTGTATCTTCCATCTCTTCCACTTATTTGATATATTTCATGTAGTTATGTAGATAAGAGTCTTTTATTGTTTTTGTCAATTAATTTATTGAAATATGCTGATATTAAAGTTTTCTTAATCCAACCTGAACAAGTTTACTGTTACAATAGAAAGATGTTAATTGTGATAAGTTGTGACTGTATTCCATTCCTTTCTCTTTGTCTATTGGTGGTCATAACACTAATAATAAGGGGACCTACCCTCTCAATCCCGCCTCCGAAATCCCATGATTAGACCCTGGCTTAAATCAGTTTAGAAACACTTACTATTAGCGCGTAAAGCAGTCTTTGGAAAAAATGACCTATTCTAATACTAGTTAGCACTAGGAATCGGTGTAAACCAGCTACTCTGTCTCACCGATAGAACATTTCTATTATCTTACGAATAAACCATATTAGATTAATATATTACAAACCTTACTGAATTATTACTTATAACGCGTACAAGAGAGCGGCTTGTCGAGTCCCTCTTGGTACGTTAAATGGTAATTCGATTTCTTCTGTTCCCGCTTGTGTTCACTTAGGGAACAGCCAATTCGTCGAGATTATAATTGGTTATAAGTATACATTCTAATCCAACCAGTGATGCGGCGAGAGGGATGTGCTGGGATCTTTTGAGCTCTGCTTTACCCCTCACACGTGGGGAATAGAGTGGGCTCAGGGATCCTCAGGTCGATTGTGTAAATATTTTATATTAGAGTGGAAATGTGACTAGAAACTATATTATTTTATCATTATGTTATTTTATATATTTATTTTTCATACAGATAGTTTGATTATGTTCATTTTGTTTATTCTTCTGTTTGTATATATTCTAAGATTTTTTTTTATTCATTTATTTTAGTATGTATGAGATCAATCATCACTATTACCTATTGCTCACAACTGTGTGGCAGATTATAATACTATCAATAAAAAAAAAACATAATAAATGGTAAGCTCCTTTATTCGTACAATTTTTCGGAGGTATTAAGTTCGGTTTTAAAATTAGGATTCGTGGGGTTTTCTAGCAAAAAAATTCTGGTGAACTTGTTCTTTTAATATTGATTCTTCCATTGAGTGAGTCCAAGTGACCAAAAAATATATGCAGAGCATGAGAGAATATTTTGGCTCAATCATTCAATTATAATTAATCAAAAATATTGTCAATTTGGCTGAAATTTAAAGCATTGTTGACGTTATAATTATTATTTTATTTTTCAATAAAAAGAATAAATTTATAATTTAATTGAGGTTAAATAATATAAAGTCTTTATTTATTTTACAATAATTTTATTACTATTTTACAAAAGTTTAATAATTTTTCCTTAGAAAGTTATTTAAATTTTTAGTAAAATTCACGACATAAAAAATTACCTCTTTTACTGTTATTAATTTACATCTTAAAAAAATTCAAAGTCATAGTAATTGAATACTTTATAGTTACTTCCAAATGACCTGTTGGATTAAATTGTTTTAAAATTGTAATCGGGGGATTTTAAATGAAAATCTAAAATAGATAGATTGTATTTAATATAATTATATCTTAAGGACCCCATTATAAGTACATTAAATTTTTTTGGAAGTTAGACTAATTAACAATCATTGTAATTGCTACTGATATTATTTAAAAAAATAACGATATCAAGTTTGTCCCAAAGGTTTTGCAAGTTGCAAGCTGACTTAATCTTAGTATAAATAACTTATAAGCATAGAAAGTCTGTGATTTATTTACATTAACTAATTATATTTATCTACCGACCCTCGTCATGCCACCTTCTCATTTGTCATAGGAACAAAAAAGCTTTTTAGCCTAGTTGGTTTATTTGTTTCCTCCGAGCTGTCCTGTTTAAAAACACCTCGACAAAAAAACCTCACTAGAGATGCCTCTAGAAGAAAAGCAGGGCTAGAGCGAGACCGAATAACAAATATTTCCACAAGAACAGTGGAGTAGGAAAGGACCAAGGCACTGCAAGTTGAGAGCCACTGAAGAAACAGAGGCAAACATCTCTCGAGTTGTTTTCTAACTAAACCTGTCCATTACTGTTCTACCGCCTTCTCTTCCCTCCCATCTTCTTGTCTTTCTCTTATTCTTGAATATAATTTGGCTTATTCTATTGTTCCTAACACCTAGGTCCTAGACCGGGGTCCCGTTTCATGATGAAGCTAATTGCATTAGTTCATAAATACAATTATACGAAGGACAAGTACTAATACTTTTTGTTTCATAATGCAACGACTATTAGTGATATTATAGGAATTGAAAAAGTATAAAAGTTCAAATCAACATTGTACAAGTTGAATCCAACTGTTGTACAAGCTGAATCCGACTAAATGTAAACTGCGAAACTAATATTTTTAGTTTGTTCTTAATTATGAAACAGTTATCTGCCAGATGGAGATGGGGAGCACTTAAGGTATTCTTTTGTTGATTAAAATAAGTTCTAACAAAATAAATAATTAATTAATAATTGGGCTTTAAGTGATAGTAGGTTCTCTACCATGACTAATACTGATGTTTTTATTACGCTACACCTGATTGTGCTAATCATATCATGGCGGTAACTAATGCAGTTTACATCCTGGATGTTGCTGTCGTGACTGTAAAAACGGAATTTCAGGTTACAGTAGCTTAATTGCTGTAACATATACTGTTATCGCGCTACACCTGGAAAATTACTAGAGTATAGTACTGTCATGGGTGTAATATTTTCATGACGTCAACCATTATATATTTTAACTATGGCAGTAGCTACGACAATTCTTATCGTAGCTATAAAGTGTCACCGGGTAAACTAACATAAACATTAGAGTAACTTTACCACAATGTGTAATAACAACTATTACTCCGAGCCTAGTGTTACTGTACTACCATGACGATAACTATCATACAGTTACACAATGGCAGTTGTCATGAACCTTATAAACCAAAAACCTTTTTCTTTTCTGTTTTTCCAAAAAATAAAAGAGTAATTTTTACTTTAAACTGCTGAATAGTTTGATGGAGTAATCTTTTTTTTTAAAAAAATTAATTCTTAACAGTTTTCGTTGAATTTAAAAATAAAATGTATACAGTAATTGTTATATCGAAATTTCTTAAAAACTATTAATAAAGGTTTATATAAATGGGCCCCTCGGATACATGATGTATTAGGCGAGCAATATTTAAGGATTTCCTACCACAAGTTTTTTTCACAAAGAAAATCATAATAAATAATTAGTTAATCTCAGCTTGATTTCTCCTTTAAAATCAGCATGTAGATATGACCGTTTAAAACTTAAATTTTCTATTCTTTAACTATTAATTTTCGAAGTTGAACATGAACACATGAACTCAAATACAAGTTAATATATTTTAACCTGAATGTATAGGAAGTACTTCCCACAATAACTGGAATTGAACATGAACTCAAATACAAGTTAATATATTTTAATTCCAGTTATTGTGGGAAGTACTTCCTATCCATTTTAAATCATCTTCGGCACAGTTAGGCTCAGAAAAATGAAAACCTGATCCACTGGTGGCTGGATCTTGAGTACATCCTCTCCTAGAATGTGAAAAACAATTTTTTTTTCTTATAAAAACTGTTTCTTCTACCACAAACAATTTTACTGTTATGTCCTTAATTAAAAAAATGAATTATATTTATTCACTATATTTATATATTCCCCTTGTAGGACTACTACCACCAGGGAATCTGCGGTCCTGTCCGGAACATTTTTTTTTTCAATTCTCATAAATCAGGCTGTATATATATATATATATATATATCTGTATTCCCTCCATAGTTCAATAAACTTTTGTTGAGAAAATTACCTAATCGATTGCTAAGCCTTCTGGTTATTCATGAAATCCTTTTGACATTCTATTGACCATCTATTGTCATCACTTTCTTTTTTTTCTTTTTTTATGAAAGTGTGTCCTTCACGTTCTTTTAAAACGTTCTATCATTGGAATAATACTTAATTATTTATGTAATTTTATATGTTCAAAGTATTGGTTTCTTCTGCGAAAAATGTTATTCTCCCAGAATATATTAATTTATTATACTTAATTATTAATGTATTGTTAATATTCTTTCGTATCTTTCCACAGACGTTCCTTATATGATTGCCATTTTAACTTTGCCTTAGTCATAGACCCACCCTTGATCATATTAAGTGGGGCTTCTTCCATTGAATTCACCCCGGTTCGAAAATATTTTCCCCAGATGACTCCCACAAAAGATGAACCCTCCCCCACCAGATGCCAAAGAAATAAGAAACTTCTGAGATAAAGTTGACAGTAAACAAGCGAAGGAGAGGAGACCCCGATGTGGAGTTCCCAACTCTAACCAGGCGACTAATATACTCTTCTACAGTTGGTCGATCAAAGTTCAATTGCTATCTTCAATTTCCTCATGTATGACGTTTATTGAACCCATGTATCATTTTAGTTTATCATATCAAGGATGTCTACCATAATAAAATGTCTGATGCTGACGTAATTTTGTATTTATTGATAAAGTTTAGGGGGAAAAAACGTTTAGAAGTTCTGTACAGTAGGGATAACAACTTTTTCAGTTATAACTAGTTAGGCACAAAGCATATCCAACTTTTAAAAATCATTTGAGATTAATGCAGTCAGTAATCAACTAAATAATTATTTTAAATTCAAAGAAATGACAGTTTCCATATTCCAGAAATTCAAGGATTATATTATAAATAATAATATCATCATACTGAATGGAATATATATATATTCTTCTTTTATTTTATATTTGGTGGGAGAAGGGTAGCTTAGAGAGTGCTGTGTTACTTTGTCTTATGTACACTAAGATTCATACTTGCTAAAATATATGTAATCACAAAAAGACAACTTGCGTATATTTCTAATATACAAAGATAAGAAAATGATACTATTTAAAATCTAACTAACTAAAAATATAATCTATATTTATAAATTAATAATAATATCTATATTTATAAACTAAGAAACTATTGAAAAAAGATAAAGTAAAATAAACTGTTAATAAATTACCAATAGTGACAATATTTTTTTATCTTTTTTTTTGGGGGGGGGGGAATGGGAATGAACTAGACTTCTGACATCAAATTCTTTATTTTCTTATTTTTACATAAATCAATTAACCCTGCCGACGTTGCACGGTTCGTCCATTTTCAGGAGCCAATTCTTCAAAATCGTTCACTGTTTGTACTGGTCATTGTTCATTATTGTTAAACTTGATATTGAAATTTTATAATTTATTCTAAAAAACATTTTACACTGTACAACGTTGCTATTACATTATCACCACTATAGTATATAATGAAGAATGTACTGTTCAATGTTGCTATTGACTATGTTGCATTTTTCTTCAATCTACTAACCTGATTAGATGTTTCAGGTTAGTAGATTGATGTAAAATTAATTAAACAATGAATTTGAAGTAAGAAGGCTAAATAATTCCTGAGAAAGATGAAAACAGAATATTAAATAATCCCCCTTGAATTAGAGACCGCTAAAAAAAAAGTTACAAAACAACGAAAATTTGAGCAAGATTTCTTGTCCAAAAGTAAAGGATTGGAAAAATAATGAAATATTGAAATGAAAGATCATATTTCTGCAAGATTACTTCTATATGTTGATATTCACCTCGACGGTAATCCAAGATAAATTCCAATTGGAAGATATTTTGTTAGGGATCTTTATTTAGTTTCCGATGTCCGTTTTAGGAGTAATACAATACATGAGAATTATTCATATTGTATTCTCATTTTTTTTTATATATATATCTACTGTTATTAAGCTGAGAGTTTTCCCAAGACACTTTTCATAATTAAACATCTCACTTTTCATTTTTCACCCCTTTTTTTCTCTTTTCCCCTCTCCCTTGTCGCGAGCCAGTCGGTGACAAAGGATCCGTTGCAGAGCCGTGATCCCTTTGTCCCGCGGCGAAGGTACGAGTATATTACGAAGAGGGGGCCACACCATTGTCTGCCCAAGGAGGGACAGTTTTTGCAATTAGTCCGGATAAAGCATGACACGCAAGACACATCAAACAGACGCTAATGAAAGGCGGACATGGACTGCGGACTTTATTCCTCGCTGTCAGCGGGCCCGCAGATCTCGTTGCCGTTTTATTTATCGCTTGGTATCTCCCCCCTGCCACATATATCTGCACAGCCGGTGCCTACATGTATAACGCTGTAACTGATTTATGTCTCTAATCGATTAGTACGTCGCGGGGTGAATATATCGATAATGTGCATAATTACAAGCCTTGGCTTGGCTACTCTTGTTATACTTGTCGTTATAACGATTAACTATTCTATTGTTATATAATCAACTTTCATTAGTAACTTAATTTTTTTTATTTTCTTTATAATATGACCGGTCTAGACATATCTGTTACCATTTACTGCTTTTAAAATACGACAATGCCTATAAAGCTAAAATTATTAATGCCGTTCCTTCCTATGCGTTAGATGTCCAAAAAGGCTGGATTAATAAAATTCGGGCTATAAGTACTTTAAAAAGAAATTTTTCTAGAACATAAAAAAATCGAAATTAAACAATTTGGGTTTCCTAGAAGTCAATTTTTTTTAGTGAATCCTTTTTTTTCATCTTTTCGGCCTGGACTCTCTTTATATGTAAGCACAAATTTTATTATGTATTTGAAAACATAGAAAAAGTATTTACTGCATCTGAATTAACAAAGAAAGCTAAATTTTTTTTAATATTATTTTCTTTTCTTTTTCAATATTTACACATTTTTTAAAATACAAAATCTTTCCATTTTATGATCTTTTTTCAAACTATCCATTTATTTTTCCCTTGTGTCACTGTTCTACCTTAGATGTGTGTGAGTAATGTCGTGGATCATAAATAATTTGTTTGTAAAAACCAACGAAAATGGATATCATTCTATGAATAAAATGATTGGATCTAAAAATATACAATAAAGAGGAATGGAAGAAATAACCCTTTGGCCCTTGGATGACACCTCACCTGCAGATCCATCTGCCGCCCAGATGTTCTCGAGTAGACCCGGTTATTATTTCAGTTGGTATCTGTACCACTTCCCAACCACATGGTTGCCTCATCTTTATAAATTACCCATTGTTACAAACGCTCACGTGGTAATTGTGGGTAATTAGGTTCCAGTAATTATAGGCGGAGGGATCCCGTACCCATTTTTGTCTTGTCAGGCATTGAGCATACTAATAGGTGTATGTATGTACCTTTGACAACATGGATGGTGGAAATGGGTCTTTAGGAAAATACATTGTGTAAAATTATTTTCCATGCGATCCATCATGCTCTTGTTGGCCGAAGGGAAGTAAATGAAGCCACAGGAAGGAGAGGTGGAAGAAGCAGGAGCCTACCCTCTTTTAGCAAAAAACTTCTCAATCAATGAACAGAGGGTCGGAACTACCCCGGGGCTCGCACGATAACCGGGTTCTCCTTAACTCTCAAGGTCTCCTAGCTCTTAGCTCTCTTCTCACAAATCGGATAAGCCATTGTTCTCAACTTCTTTATCTTCAAGTTGATCCTGAGGGAATGTTTTTGAAGACGCAGATTGCGAAAGAGTACAATTCAGTAAACGGTTTAACTTAGGTAGTAGGATATGGATGTAGCGGACGTTTGATAAATGGTTAAACGGGATGTGATGGATAGGCTTGGTCGTGATGAAAACAGGTCTTGAAATAAAAAATTAATGTTTATATTCTAACAATTTAATTTCGATTCTATACATCGAATTAAACCATAACCTCCTTTTGTTACTTATAAAGTTTTCTTTTATAGAAAATATTACGATATTCCTATTTTTAAACGAAATAGAAAAATGCAATTTTTTTCTTGTTTTGAGATCCATAATTCATATTTTCAGTTGGGTCACTGATCCCTAAAACGCTCTGGATATCTTGAATATGTACTTCTCATAACATTATTTATTTGTATAACTTCAAATCAGCTGTTTTGTTTTATATAAAAAAGATAAAAAAAATATTTTGAGTTCATATTAATAAAGAATCTTATGGAAAGCATGTATCACTCAA
>NW_027110174.1:0-1816 GCF_000696795.3 Halyomorpha halys
CTGCAGCTCTTTTCCACGATTTGTCCCTACTTTCCGATAACCACAGACCCGATTTTAATTTGGCACATCAAATCGCGTACACCGAGGTTTTGATCTTGCCACTCGTTTTTGCTTCTTCCCTCTCTATCCTGTCCTTAACTTTAGTCCAAACCCTCCGTTGTACCGTACTGTTGACGGATAAAGTGTCCTCTCCTGCCGCCGTATCCAGATAGTCCCTGCGAAGCCCACGTAATCCAAAAACAACCTCGAATGGAGCAAACCCTGTGACAGAGTGTATAGAGTATGCCAATCATCGCTTTTCCATCGCCTCGTCCCTTCTCGAGTGAGGACCCGTCGAGTCCCTTCTCCAATTGGTTGGTTCTATCCCACCTCTACCTTTCAGGTGACTGGGAGTATTGAAGTGTCACGTTACCTCCAAGACTTTTATCTCTGCACTAATTCCAGCATTGTCGCACTCTCGTCCGTTGTCAGATGAGATTCTCCAATGGAACGCTGTAATACTGGAATCACGTTCATAGGGCCTTCAATAATGCTTCCACCGATTTTTCTGTCACTGGGTACGCCATCTACTACCATGATCCACTTGTGCCCTACGATACCACCCGTAGATCATTAAGTGGCGTTTCTGGAGTGTTTTTTTCTTCCTAGGTTCCGGTCATATTTGGTGCTTAGGCATAATTCACAATTTCCTATAGTGTCTTAAATAGTACGCTTTATTCCCCAACAAAAATATCGCTGGCGAAGTGCCTGTAGAGTTTCATCAAGCCCCCTATGATTCGTCTTATCGTGGTGATGGGCAAGCGTCACCTCTTTTTGGCGTTCTGGTTCCCGGAGAATATACATTTACCCTTACGACTGATGCTACCGAATACGCTCTTGGGGCAGTTTTATCGCAGGAATACGAAGAGGGAGAGCGACCACAGCGCCCTGGAACGGGAGTTGCTGTGAATCGTGTGGGCGGTAGAACACTTCCGGCCAAATATTTTTGGGAGATGCTCTGGGGTACACACCGACCACAAACCATTGCAGTGGGTTCGTAAACTGAAGGAGACTTCTGCATGGATCCCCAATGGAAGGAGATCCTCAGTCAGTACAACATGGATATTGCGCACTAGCTCGGGAAGAACAACGTGGATGCGGATTGGCTTTCAAGGGCGGTAATAGCTAATGCAATCGAGGATGAGGACCTGCAATCCAGGTGAACCATCTGGAAGTAGGAGACAATTCCGAAGAGGGTGGATCCCAGAAGAAGAACATGCAATGCCGGACACAGAGAACAAGGTAGACACATCCCAAGACGAAGACTGCACTGCAAGTAGACCCACGGTAATGGAAGAGTTAACATGCCCAAAAATTCGGGATTAATGAACACGGAGAACGGAAAATATTTTTGATTGGGAATGATGCGCGCCATCCAAGACACCATAGGTAACTATGGAGTATGCCTAAGAACCAATTGTGAACAGCACCCACCGTAGGCGATACAGGAAGAAACGCTAGAAGAGAGTTTATAGGAACCAAGAAAACGTAGGACGGTCCATCTGGAGCAGTTAAAACTACCTACAGCGGCGAAACCTTGACCTTTCTTTGTGTATATTTATATAATATTTTGAGTTTACGAGGAATGTTGCTAAAATGGATGGGGGGGGGGGAAGGAGTAGGCGACTTACAGTCAACTGTACAACTCATATCAGTGAGTTCAAATTTATATATGGACGAGCTGGACTTAATAAAAGTCAGTCCTATTCTAAATAAATATTGACCCTCAATATCAATATTGCAATAATATCAAAAATAAATACTTAAGCGAAATATT
>NW_027110175.1:0-1882 GCF_000696795.3 Halyomorpha halys
CAATATTTCTTAAGTGAGACAACACTCACTGACTCAGATGCAGTCATAGTGATTATTATTATAAAATATACATAATTGAAGCAATCTTCATTTCACTTCACTATACCAAACTGCTACTTCTACTAGTAAAGTAATTTATTGCTTATCCTCACTAAGCTATAAAGTGTTCTAAGCCGAACTCTAGTAAAAATGCTCAAGATAAGGGAAACAACCTTTATCTTTAAAGTTAGAGGTCTACAATGTTAATCACAACACCACTATTAAGTTTAAGATGAAAGAAAAATAAAATTTAATGTTAACTTACTGCTGCTGGAAGCACAGTGAGGGCTGAATTCGGATATTTGGGGAAGGGAACAGGGGCCTTCAGATCTTTTCGATACCGGCGAGATAGATGAGGGCTGGCTATGTGGCCGAGGGGGCCGTTTAAGCTCACTCTGCATAACAAAAAATGAATATGATATTAGAATTGTTATAAGAATTTTAAAATTATAAAACAAGTTTTCACAATATTAATAACAAGCAGATAAAGAACGCTGGGAGATTTCATGCAGCCTTCTCAATCCACTGAAAAATTATATTTACAAAACTTTTGTTCTTATACTTAATCTATTCCATTTCAAAAGTTATTATAACCAGAATTTCGATAACAATTCAAATAATACAGAAAGCAAATGAGAGAGAGAGAGAGAGAGAGAGAGAGAGAGAATAACAGTACCTCAAGCTCCAAAACAACCTCATTCACCAATCATCGACAAGTAAAATTGTAATATCTTTTATTTTGCTGTATCATTTCACAGTTTAAATCCTGTAGTCAAAATTTAATTAATTAACAATACTAATCCACAGTTCACAATGTGGATTAGTATTGTTAATTTGGCTTGAACCAAACATAGAAGCAGGTTTTTTTTTTTTGTATTAATTAATAAATAATAGAGGTTTTCTTTCCCATCTTTTTATTTAAAATCCCCTTACAAATACAGACCACATCAGCCCTACTAGCAATATAAATCAGTTATAATTAATTCTGATAATATCTCCCAATATTGTACATCACAATCAACCTAGGCAATATTTGAATTAAACAGTTGGAAAGCTGAATTTATTAGATTTTATGCCTTTGCTAGGAAGAAAAAGTAGATTAAATAAAGTGAAATTTAAAAAATATTTTTCATTAGCTATGAAAATTTGCATTTCAGATTTTAAAAACAAATATGAACTTTGTTTCTCTCTGCAACATATGTTATATTCCACTTTGCTCGTTCAGCCTCTCTAAAATCATTTTAATGTTGGGCTCACGTTATAACTAGTATATACTAATTACCCCATATAATATACCATCAGTTTGTTGAGGTGAATCAGAAAAACATATCGCCAATTATATTGAATTTATATATAAAATCTTAAGAAACAAAGAGTACTTCCACTAAAATAGGTCAAAAAGCTGCAGTCAATGAGATGAGAAAAACAAATACCAACTTTGTTTAAGATATTTATTGATTTTATGAATGTTGATAATTCATATTTAATGATTTATATAAGGATGCTCAAAACAAATATAACTTGCTTATTTCTAAAAAAAGCAAGAAGTTCATTGTTTTCTATGAATACATTTAAGCTGATTAATATAAATGACATTATTTTTTTCTTATACTACTTAACAAATTTATTGGTATATAATTACCACACTACTATATTATGAGCATATTATTAAAACAATTTGGACATAACTAACCTAGCAGAATGGAGACAAACTTTTTTTCAGCGAGAAAAAAAGTTTGATTCATTCGATTTTAGTACCTCAAAAAATGGCAATCAAAAATTAAATTTTTTTTGCTCGAAATGTTTGCCTAACTGGGTGTTATTTTTTTTTTTTTTCTTGGAC
>NW_027110176.1:0-4519 GCF_000696795.3 Halyomorpha halys
ATTTCTTTTATTGAATATTCGTTAACAGCAATTGAACAGCAGCGGATACTCATCTCCCTTCTCTTCGTTGACTATAGATCTTCTCTTCAAGCATATACTATGATGCCTGATCATCACTCACTCTTTCGAAATGTCCAGCCTTTTTGAGGTGTCTTGTTTTATTATAGATTTCAACGTAAACATCACTATGTAGCATAGATAACCTTTTAAAAACACTTAAAAAATAAACTAAAAAAACAATATATTTGTCTATATAGTATACAAATAATGTATGTTTCTTATGTATAATATTAATTAATATATTGCAGAAAAGAAAAAATAAAACTCGAGAAAAAAAACGGCAATTAATACTTCCATAGAGAGCTTATGAAACTAAGGAATTTCAATAAGATGTCTGGGGGTGAAGAAGTAGGAAATTTTTTTTGAAAATAACCAAAAGTAAAAATGACAAAGGTTAAATTTTTTTACAAATAAGCAATTGTATTCTTATATCATTTTTATTTTTTAGAGAGTGGTGTTAATGATTGATGATAGCTAAAAAAAAGGTTATCCGTCCATTTAAAAAAATATAACCTTTAGTAATGGATATACCCTCCTCTTACTTGAACTGCCTCAAGCCTTCTTTATTCTGTGGATACCAATAATAAGGTTCACTATAATAAACCATTCATAATTTTATACGTTAGGAAGTTCGTTCCTGTATGTCAATTTTCTACACGAAAGAAATATATCAAAAATAAAAGAACTCTTCTAATAAAATTTAAAGTTTTTTCCACCTCTGAAATCATGAATAGGACGCCAAAAATAATTTGGAAATCCTTTCTACCGTATGGGAATGACGGATATATAATCAAGAGGTTGATTGTAAATAAATCCTACAGAGAATATTACCGACCATATTCAACCAGGACTGCGAAATAGCACTCTTCTTAGGAAAGATATCAGAATGAATCACTCTTAGCAAGCTCCATTATTCTCTGATTCAGTGCCCCGAGGATTGCAAATGGCAAGTTGCTAAACTTCTGACTCAAGTAAAATTCGGTTATGCGGTGGAGTCACTAAATCTAAATCACTCCCAAAAAATATTTAATCAATTCATAAGCAGATCGGTCACCTCTAGAATAATCGGCCACACCCAGAAATGATAGATCTGTTACAGCGTTAATGCCCATGATGGTTCTATACGTTCGTGATTAATTAATGACAAAAAAATGAAGGTTACTTTACCAGTGTATTATATGTATTATTTATAATTTACCTTTTCATAACATTATATTAATGTTGTAATAGTTAGGGAAAATTATCTATTAGAGAAATAGTTCATAAAAATATTATAAAATATATGGATGTAGGTAAAATAGAAGTTTTGAATTTTAATAATTGGTTTTATGTTAAATAATTATTATGCTTCTAGAAATTAATGATAAACGAAATATACATTAAAATTTTAGAAAAAGAAAGAAATTTTGTAAATAAATCTTTTATGATTTAACTATTCATGCATATCATTGTTTATGCACCCAATGTGGACAGACAGGTCCCATCCTTCTTTCTTGAAGTCGATAAAAGCATATACATTTTTTATATTCAATCACTTTCCTTCGACTTCCAATTTTAAACGTCAAATTGTATATTAAAGAAAAAGATTTACCTTAAATTTTTATGTGGGTAAAGCGCTCAGTATCATAAACGAAACCTGGCTTATTTGAGACAAAAAATACATTTTGAGACATACAATTAATGCTCCGCGAGGTATTTTATTTTCACCAGGATTTTTATGAAGTAGGTAAAGTTAGTATTACAATTTTTATTTCAAATATGTTTTCATGTAGTTTATGACTATTCGCTAGTTTTTATGAATCGAGGCACCCTTTTAAGTATAATGGATGGATAAAACATGAGTATGCAATAAAAACGTTGAGGGAGCTTCTCTGGATACACAAAACACACTGCGCTGGAAGATTAATTAACAGAAAATATATTAATTATTTTGCTCTAGTTTGTGGCAGCGTTTTTCTCTGAAGACCTATCAGGATTCAAAATGTTTTTAACACTCACCTCATAGAAATAATTGGTATAAAATAGTATTTAATAAAATTTTCAATTAAAAACCCCAAAAAACAAATGTTTAGGTTTTATCTAGCAGTGTGCTACAAAGAGGTTTTTATTTATTTGTTATTTATTATATAAAAATAATAAATTATCAATAGAATTTAAAGAGAAGTTTCTTGTGACGAACATCAAAGTGGAAGTGTATTTTCTAAAAGAAACAGTATATTTTGACCGTGCAAGTCTCTGGTAGATGGAGTACTTACTGATAATTTATTTCTATTGCAGCCCTGTCGGTGTCTCGTTGATAATATTGCAATGTATTGAACATTTCAATATTAAATATATTTTCAAACAGGTTTTCGCCACGGCATCTCGGTGGTCTTACACCCTGTGAACCAGGGGTTTATCTTAAAAACTATTGACACCTATCGACACATACAAAGTCGTTTGGGAGTGAGAGATATACAGATCCAAAGAACCTTTTATGAACTTGGAAACAGGATTGTCCGGGTGTGGTAGACCTAATTGAATAAGAACCCAGGTGTTGTCAGCAATGAGAAAGCTACCTTAGAGCGAGCCTCAGGATAAGTAAATTATGGTTTACTACAAATACCTATTGGCACTATTTATGATATATGCTTTGTGGTGGAGCTACAAGAAGCCAATGAGGAGGAAGGGACTAAAAGGTAACACCCCCAGATAGCCAAGTCGGGTAGTCGGGTTGGAATACGGATAATACAGAGATAAACACTTGGAGCATGGATGTTGAAGAAGAACGTTACGCATCACCACCTGCAGCTTTCCACTCACTAAGTTAGGTATTCATGTATAATGTAAAGATTTTTTCTGGCATAACCATCTGTATAAATTATCGTGATTGTATCATATTATTCATGAGTATATTAAAATTGTAAATAAATACTTTTTCGTGTATGTACCATTGAGGCTTATATTATCCTATACCATTTCCTATTATATTATATGTTTAATGGTAATTATAATAATGGAGATATCTAATTGTTAACTGGTGAACACGTTATGCCTTTGGAAAATTAATCCAATGATAATAGTTGTTTAGGACTCAACTAATTTGAATTAATATAAATAATATATGATGATTACCTTCAGTAATTATCCTGGCATCGCATACACAAAAGAAACATTGAATATACAGAATTTTAAGCACACCTATTACATCTCAGTCGATATCATAGTATATTTTCCTCCATACATTATTGCACGCACTTGCCACAAATATATATGTAAATATACTTATGCTATTTATTAATAGATTCCTAGCTTTTTGATTTACTATTAAGTCCTTTCGAAGAAAAATATAAATACTTTCTTGAACATTGTTTCGAAGCCCACCTGAAGTCGTCGTGTATGAACCAGAGCACCAGGGCTATACGGAAGTCAGTAACCATAGTCAAAGTCAGGGAGCTTTGAGTTTACCAGAGCGATGATAGACTGTCGGATCCACTGATCGAATCTACCCTGGACTCTTATTACTAAAACCTTTCAGCCATTGTTGGGTTACATAAAACTTTTTTTCCGATCTTTAACTTGGTGGCTTATGGTGAGACATTTCCTTATTAATTTGTTTTTTATTCTAAAAATTTAATGTTGAACTAATTTTAGTTTAATCGAATTGTACAAATTTAATTGGTGTAAATTTGATAGTATCTTACCTCAACTTCGACTAGAGTTGATAAGTAAAACTAATTATTTAAATAAATTAATAAGCATAGTTGTTTTGTCGTACAAAACGATTAATTTTTAAATATAACCTTCCCAACGTGGAATTAATTGCCTAAAAATCGCCTTTGGACACTACATTGGAATACATTGAATAAATATGATTTTGTTTCAGAGAGGAGGAAGCATTTATAGATATGCTTTTCATTCATTATACACATAAAAAATATTGAGAAAATAAGATCGTTTAATACAGCATTTCTATACCAAAGTATATTATTTATGTTTTCCTATAGCTATCTTTGTAGAATATTTTACAGGCAAGAATAAGTAAGTCTTTTGTAATTTGAAAGGGGAAGGAATAGAGTAGGAGAGAGACGAGATGAGGGAATCAAGAGCTCCCGAACCTACTTCCTTTGGCTAGGTAGCTGTCGAAATATTTATTCTGTATTGTAAATACCTTGTATTTCTGAGGTCTGCTAACTTTTTTATTTTGTTTGATTATCATTTGAATTGGATTAAGTTAAAAAAAAATGAGTAGTACGTCACTTGTTCCAGAAAATATGTTTCTATTTATTTACTACTTATGTAGATATTACATATTCAATAATCTAAATTTTCATTTAGTACTTTTGCCCTCCTGTCCTACAGTATCCTTTCTAGATACACCACTAACACCTGTTGAACAGATTCGATACTTAGGACTCCATCTTGACAAGAGACTTACTTGGAATCCACACACAAGACTGAAACGACAAGAAACTGCTCG
>NW_027110177.1:0-720 GCF_000696795.3 Halyomorpha halys
TCTAAAGGGCCTGCATCTGACGTACAGAACTATGCCAAGCTCGCTCAGGTTAGTTAATAAAATTTTGGAAGTTTTTTGCTCAATTTGTACTAGTTGAAGTCTGACCTACTTGAATAAATAACAAAAAGCTGTAGGTTTGATGTTAAAAATACTTCTCTCCATTAAATATATTTTTTTGAAAAGAAGATGGTCGGGGTTGCGATCATCAATTAAACAAAAACTTATTTATTAGTGCCAATGTTTCGACCTGTGAAAATTTCACACTTTTTATATATTTAACTCTTTAAACTGTAATTTAATTTTTTTTTCTTAACGGTCTTTCATGGTTACTCATTCTTAGCCGTTACTATTCCCATTAAATCTAATGTATTTCTTTTTGCCTGCTCGATAAAATTAATCAAACACTCTAGTCAGAAACTCTACTGGAGGATGTTAGTCTTCCTCTCATTTCTAATATTTCTATTTTTTTTTGTTTCCATATTTCTTCTCTCTTGTTCCTTCTTTTTTTTCCAGACACTATATTTATTTCAACTCTTTTTTTTTTTTTTACTCACCTATATAACTGTACATTTTTTATCTATTGTCACATTTTTTTTTTCCTTCTTGGCCATTGTATCACATATATCATTTTTCTTTCATACATTTTATTATGTTGATTTAAATTGTTTTTCATTATTTTTAGACATTAATTATATATCTTATAATGCTCATTCCATTATT
>NW_027110177.1:2795-3703 GCF_000696795.3 Halyomorpha halys
CTTTTATTTCATTTTATCTATAATTATATTCTTTTCTTTATTACTGAACCTAAAATAAGGATTTCATGTTACCCAACTATTTTTGGAATAAATCCGTTCCTTGTAATAAAAACATTCAGGGGAGCTACCTGCACACAGCGTGCAATCATCTTATTTCTACGAAGGGAGTTACAAAACAACTGATTTCAATTGCAAACATTTTTTAAAATCAAAAATGGCCAATATAAAGCAAAAAAAATTTTTAATTCTGGGGATGGACTCCAAAAATATGTGCTGTCACGAATGGGCTAATTCAACTTTTGCTTCCTCACTTCCGAATGTGGAGAATCATTTTATTCACACAGAAAGTAAAAAAACAATGTTCGTTCAATCAAAAATTTCTACTATCATATTACGTTTTATTAGAATTGACTGTGTGTAATATATAAAATGAATATGGTCCAGGTGAGTTCAAAAGAACTCAAATAGTAATTAAACAATTTATTGTGGTGATCCAATATTTTGATCCAGGACTTTCTGAATGAAGAAAAGTACAAGAAATCAATGATTAAAAATGATTTCAAGAAAAATAAATTTATGATAACATGATTTCTTGTGCTTTCCTCCAATCAGAAAGCCCTGCAAAGTGGGGTGAAAAGTTGGCTCGTATTAAATAGTTTAATTGCCATTAGAGTTTTTTTTACCGCACCCAGAGCATCTTCCTTTTATATGTTTAACGTTTTAGATATTGTACTGAGGGTGTTTAATATAATAGTATTTATAGATTTTATCTAGGACAAAATTGGAAAAAAAATTAAATTAATTTATATGTCTAATAAATTAAATTAATTAATTTTAAATAGTATAAATTAATGAAAACATGACAAATAGCAATTTTAAGTTGAAGTCAAGCATGGATTAAAATAAAA
>NW_027110177.1:7158-7606 GCF_000696795.3 Halyomorpha halys
ATTCTTTTATTTCTTTATTTTAAAAGTAAACTACACAAACATTAAATGTATTTATCCAATGTTAATCCAATACAAGACTTTTAAATTAAGCTATAGCAATAAATAATAACAGCTTTATTTGCATTATTTACTTCCTTATTGTAATATTTAAAAATTTATTAAAATAAAAATAAAAAGAATTTTATATATTTTTTTTAAACTTATTTCAAATATAAAAGAGATAGCTTGGGTTCATAGTAAAAACTTTAATGAGGAGAAGATGGTTGGGGGTGCGGTCAATGAAAAACACAAATAAGTTCGATTAACTTATTTTTTTCCACCCACCTTTGAACGTATTATTTCACTTTTAAACCTTTGTCGTCCCCCACTTATATTACGTTTCCTCTTTTTAACTGTTGTTAAATACCATGACACTGTCATCTTCCGGTACTTCGTTACTCGGTAATTC
>NW_027110178.1:0-978 GCF_000696795.3 Halyomorpha halys
TTTTTATTTGAAATAATTTTATTTTTAATTTAAATAATTTTTTATACTTTTATTTAGAATCATTTTATTACTGGCACTTACCAATATATGGAATATATAGTAAAGGATAGTATTTCAATCATGTAAAATCGTCCCCTGAGTCCAAAAACCATAGTCTCGCAAAATTATCAATGCTCAGCTCAAATACCCCAAAAGTCGTACGTAACTGAAATTATATATTTAAGTTGGGTACATGCCTGGAACGTGACAATAATTGTTTTCGCTAAAATCGTCCGACCTAAGTGCTACTTTATATCATCGATTTTTTACATTTTGTTTTCGATTTTCTCCACAATTGCTTAAATGATTTTAATTATACTTAGTAAATCAATATATGGCCTTTAATACCAGATAAGTCTTATCTCTATTGAAACAGTCTAACACAGCTTAAATAATGATTTTTTTTTTTTTATATTATTCCTCTAATTGTTTATTGAAAATTAAAAAAAATACTTCTATGAATAAATAACATTTAATGATGGATAAATACAAAATATTATAAAATTTTATGAATAACTAAAGGTGAAAACGGAAAAATATAGTCAGGTTAGGATCAGAAAAAAGCTAGACGCCCGATCTCTTTCGATTGCCAGCTTATGTTTATGACCGTTATATTTTATTATATTTTTGTATTCCTAGTTTCAAAAAAAGTTAATATTGATTATTTCCATCTCATGAACCTTAATTTTTTTTTATAACGACAAAAAATAAATATGTTCTGTTCAAAATTTTTTCTCTTTCTTGTATTAGAATTTTTTTTTTTTCAAAAATCACAAAAAATAGCAATACCTTAAGCACGAGTCCACATAAATACTCAAAAGCTGGGGAAGTAAGTTGAGTAATAAGTGAAAGTTGTGTGATATCAGCGATTTTTTTTTTATATAGAATTTTATTTTTATTTTAAAACATTTAATTTTCGTTAAATAAATATTTTATTAC
>NW_027110179.1:0-908 GCF_000696795.3 Halyomorpha halys
ATCAAAAAAATTGTAACAATGTGAAACTTTAATAAAGTTAGAGCCATTTCAACGAATTAATTGTATAATTTCACCCCTGTTTCTAGGAAATGCATGCTCGAAATGGAATTGAACTATATTTTATAGGTTGTTGTTTCGGGAAGTTATTTTGTATCATAAAGCATTAATAACATCAAAAACGTGTGATTACTATCTGTATTGTTATAACATTAAATTAGTGTTTCCTGCAATTTGTTCCCCATGTCTTATTGTTTGGTTTTTCCGTAACGATGAAATAAATATTATATTTTGTATGTTTTACTAGTGATTAATATTTTTATTAAACAGAAGACATTTTATTTTAATGATTATATATTTCGTTTTTCTAGATATATTTCAAATATTATTCAGATAAATATGATGTACTCATCATGTTTGTATAAGAGGGATTAATATTTCATATTTTTACGGGAAACGCTGGTTCAGAGCTGGTATATTTTATAAAGTGATTATTTAAACATATTTTAGAAATATGCTAATACATAATAATATAAATTATTTTTGTGAAGCTATATAAAAATCTTTGAGAGTTCTACTATATTCAACCCGCCCTTAAATATCAAAGACCCCCTACGAGTCCAATTTGCTCAAGGTATTTGCCGTTAATACTGAATTTCCGGATTGTCATCAGCGTCAAATCAGAAATAGAACGAGTTTTATCATCGGAGATTTAGTCTTCATATGGACTTTATAGCATTTCAAAATGGTAGTGCTTCCTCTTTACTTTTTAATTGAATTTCTACAGTAGTTACAAAATAAATTGCCAAAAATACATATTTTATGTTTTATAAATATGTAACACAAAATAAAAGTTCGATTAAAATTAATGTCTGATATCATTTTAAATTATTTTATGAATATTAATATTA
>NW_027110179.1:3308-3912 GCF_000696795.3 Halyomorpha halys
TATATATACACACAGACGCACATTCATTATCTGTTGTTTTATTCTAAAGCGATGCGTTCGAGACTCTCGATCGAGAAAAAATAAAATAATTTATTAATTGATAATTATTTTTTATTCATAACCTTGGTAATGAATTAATTATAAACATAATTAATTATTATAAAGTATACAAATTTAATAATAGTTTGTTTTCGAAAATAAAATATTATTTTTAAAGTAAACCAGGAAAACTCATGTAGTCATAGTGTGACTCATGAAAAATGTTTCAGTAGTTTCTCATGTTTTTTAGATACATCTTTACTTTCATAACAACTTTACCCATACTATCTCTTGAAAATCTTTGTTGTCCGTTAGAAATAACAGTAAATTTCCTATTATGTTGCATCATTTTATTTTTCATCTACTGTATAGCAATTATGTTAAGATAATTGTATAATAAATTGAAATGTTTTTAAAACGTTATTTCTTATTCACTAATGTTCCTCCTCAAGAACAATGCATATATAATAATAATTTTGTTTATATATTTATGGGGTAACCCCCTTCAAATAGATTTAGTCTGTGAAATACATGAAATAGATAATCAATTGTAGTAATTTTACAA
>NW_027110180.1:0-517 GCF_000696795.3 Halyomorpha halys
TTTTCAAAATAAATTCACTAACTACTGATCTTTCAGTACGTCCCATTCAACATTTTTATGAAATGTTGCTTTTTAAAAAGCTAGAGCTCGAAAAATATTGAACGTAAATAACTCTATTAGAGCTCACATTTTAGCAAATTCACTCTTCTTTAAATGACGTTCTCTTAGGTTTTCTTGTGTTGTTCCTAGGTTTTGTTGTGTGCTCCGAATAAAAAATTAATGTTTTTTTAAAGTTTTGAAACAGCCGTCATTGTTTATTCCCCCTACCTATACTTGGCAGACTCATCAATTTTGACTAGTAATTATACATAGTTTTCATTAAAGTAATCCAAAATTGGGGTGAGATAACTGCCTTTTTTCTCCTCTTGGGCTCTTGTACTAATACAACAGTGCTGCAAGTATTGATCCTTGAGGTACACCGGCTAGGATTGGTCTCATTGAAGATAGCTCTGAGAACTGTGGAATGGATGAAAATTTGCGTGAAAAAAAAATTAAGTAGTATATCTATAAGTCTAAT
>NW_027110180.1:3347-3795 GCF_000696795.3 Halyomorpha halys
GGAGATTCAAAAATAAGGTAACGCCCTAAAAGGGAAGTGGGAGAAAACACAGGGAATCTAGATCAGTCAAGAAGGACAGTCAAGACACAGGCTTAGACGAGAGAGTAGCAGAAGTCGGAGTGGAGCAAGATGCACTTCGACCAGACGAAGTCGTAAGAAGAGCCACGAGACCTGGACATCCCCTATGAACAAGACACCTACAGAACTACATCCCACGGCATCAGCAGCTATAATTATAAATTAACCAATAAGTAATAATGTAATAACCTATATTTTATGACAACCTTTATTTGAATCATTATAATCATTTTAATTATAGTAATAAATTGTAAATAAATAGTTAATCTCTTTATGTAGTTTATACACCATTATATAACCCAATATACCACCCTTTATTATACTATATAATTAATGGTAACAACATTTTATAAATATAAAGGTATTTAAT
>NW_027110180.1:7885-8266 GCF_000696795.3 Halyomorpha halys
TTCCACTCTATGCTGCTCACAATTAACAAAATTGGATGAATCGAATCGAAGAAAACGCCCAGAATTAGCAAATCGAAAGGGTGTCATCTTCCATCATGACGACACTAGGTCTCACACTTCGTTGGTCACACGCAATTGTTAGCCCTTCGATGGAATCTTTTGCCTAACCCTCCCTATTAACCGTATCTTGTCCCTATTGACTAACACTTATTCCGGCCTCTACAAAATTCCTTAAGTGGAAATGACAGAGGGTCAGGGAGTACCTTGATCACTTTTTCGCTAATAAACCAAATATAGGGTGTTTTTTTAAGCCCGATAGAACTTGAAATTGTAAAAAATAACACAAAAAATTAAATTGTAATCAAAATTTTTTTTTTATTC
>NW_027110181.1:0-1003 GCF_000696795.3 Halyomorpha halys
GATAGGAGCGAAAGAGTTCGAGTGGTGCCCTTGAGGACCGATAAAGACTTACTTTAATAACTAAAATGTATCATCTCCTTCTTGAAATACTACTGATCCAGTAGAATACAACACAACTATGTATTTCCAACTATATCTCGATTTGTTAATTAGCATTATATAATTATTCGGCCGACTATATGTTCAGTCGTTGTTAGATATAACTTGACACCATAAACAGATTGCCATTTATGTAAATTAAGACTCCAACCTCAAGTGAAAAGGTTCTGTTGGGTGTTTTTTTCTATCTCTTGGGCAAGCAAATCCAGCAAAAATGACATCCTATATCCGAGCAGTAATAACAAGGAGAGTGAAATACCCTACTCTCCTTCTAAGTGTAAGTGAACCCAAAAATAGGAAAGTTGACCACGCCCTCGGTGCTCAGATTTACGTTAAGGTTAATAGGAATGTCTGCAATTATTGTTAAAACTTTACAACTATGCCACTTTACTTTAAGTGGCAGCATGTCCTCTCCATCCTACAAGGTATTAACAATATGAAAGGCCATAATCCATAAAGGTGCCTTTACACGTTTGCTAAACTAATATGCGCAAGCGTGTAGATGTATTATTTGTATTGGCCAATATTAAGCCAACTTATAATTTTTGGCCAACCCGAAATTAAAGAATTTCGCGAACTTTCAGATTCAATAATTAACGCCATTTTAAGATTTAATATGTTAAAATTTCATCGATTCTGTAAAAAATACTTTGTTTTAAATATTTTCAATTAACTATAACAGTTTATTTTTTATTTAACACGGCACAAATATAAGTTTATAAAGACATATGTTTAGGTAATTAAATGAAAGTCGCCAAAGCTATCAACTTGAACAGATGAAGCTCAACAAAGTGGGACGAAACATAGGGAAATTAATTGTCAACTATTTTTGTTTCTCTTTTGACCTCACTCCTGGTCATCTTATTTATTATTTGAAATTATACGGTCAATTATTTATCTATAT
>NW_027110181.1:4413-6331 GCF_000696795.3 Halyomorpha halys
ATTCAATGGTTATAGCATTGTAAACAGTTATGAGCGTCTTTACCGCAAGACTACGTTCCTCCCCAATATCGACTGTTAAAAAACTTATAAAATGTTATAAGGACCATTTAAGGCCCAATGTTTATAAAGAAATATAAAAATGTATATATTTATTAAAGATATCCTTTAAATGAACCATATAGTGTAGAAGAAGGAATAAAATTATCGATCTCACAAAAAAATTTAAACCGGAATATGAAGTAAAAAGTATTATTGAATATTAATGGTTATAAAAATTTCAATTTTTTTGTAGAGCAATGTCGAAAAATCTAATCAAGCCCAGAAAATGTAATGTTAGAAACAAAAGAAATAACAATAAAATTAGTGATTATAAATAAAGGATTATATTAGCATTGCGCCGAATAAGATCGGCATGGAAAGTTGTAAGAGCTAATAAAGAACGGATTCCTGAAAAGTAAATAAACACCGACCCGACGGATAGACCGAAACGTAGGAGGGAGGATTTTTGCAATTTTGCAAGATTGATCATTTTGGTTTGAAAGGACCTCACTGGATAGGTAGATGTGTTAATTGTGCTTTAAGCAAATTATTATTATTATTATGAAAGAATATTTGTTAGTAAATATTAAAAAAAGCTTAACAATTAAACGAATAAAGATTAATTTTTTCTTTTTTTTTTTTTAGAATTTATATATCGAAACAAAAAATATGTATTTATTTGTTTTCAAATAATTTGTTGAGAGCAGTTGTGATATATATGTTTGAGTGTACTTAACATAAAGCTCCAAAGCGCACCTACTTTCACCAGAGAGAAAGAAGCCAAGCTTGGCATAGCGGTACTTCTGGGAGCCAGTTAATGTATTTCTCATCTGCAACGAAATATGTTCGAAATAAATCATTAAAAAATTCATCATAAATAGAATTTTTAATGAATTCTTCGGGATGTAGGGAATTTAATTAAATTTTGTCTTTATTTTTTTCGACTTAGAACTGTACAATGTTAAAAATGAATAATAAAATATCGAAACAGTCCGTTGTAAAATAAAATTCATTCCAACGACGATTATTTATTTTTTTAATGACGTATGTAAATTAGAATTTACAGAGCATTGATTAAATACAAAAAAAAAAAATTATATTTTCGAATGTTTACAATGAAATTATATTTTTTTTGTATATTATTAACATATTCCTATTCTGGACATCTATCCATGCAAACTGCTGAAAACAAATTGCTAAAACTAGAATGTTTAAAAATATAAATTGAAATCAATTTAATTTAAATTTAAACCAGGATAAAACCATTTATCATTTAATTAATTCTACAATAAGCCATCAGCTAACAATCATGCTCTTAACTTGGTCGATGAAATCAAGGATCATCATCATAATGGTATATGATGGCATGCCCCGAATAAACACCAGAGGATAGGTTCATGATGGAGAGGTCAATGATTTTTTCAAAATTTATTTATTCATATTTCCAACTGTATTAAAAATATATACAATAAGTTTCAAAATTTTATGTTAATTATACAAGGGCATGATACAGCCATGTATCACCCATCTAAATCTACCCACTGATAGAAGTCCAATAACATTTCTATAGATCTCGAAGCTATCTTCTTTTCAGACGCCTAGAAGAATTATCAGGTAATGAAGAAGAAGCCATGTTAGAAACAAGTGGGTTTGAGAGTTTATCACTAACGAGTGGTTGGAAAGTTTATCATGGAATGATTGGTAACTGGTTCTGGCCAAATCGGCGACATATGGAACATTGAGGTCCTGATGGATGGCAAAGTAAACCTTCTTTCTAAAAAGTTTAACAAGCTTTAATTTGATTCCTAACAGACATCAGTACATCTAATAGTTTCTGAGATATAGCTATCATAAGCAAAACGTTTCATCATTAATACGA
>NW_027110181.1:8376-9361 GCF_000696795.3 Halyomorpha halys
GGATCTTGATGCAGATGGAACAGGTAACGTGGACGGTTCATCTACTTCCTCTTCCTGTATTCGTTCTTCTGAAAGGATCTGAAAATACATGTATGTATTATTCAAATCAAATCATTAAATTAGTTTTAGGTTAAAATATAGGGCAAAATTAATTTTTTACAAAAATGAAAACTGTGTAACTTTTGTTTAGAATTTGAAACGAGGGCATTTTTCTTTCTCGTCACAGGCCGTACAAAAAATAGTTTTTTTGTCTTCAGAAACGAAAATTTTTACTTTTAGATAATAAGGAACAGACAGAAGAGAAGATTTTCCAAGATCCGACTTATTGTGACCGGAGTGGGAGGGTCAATTTTTATTCCATAAAATCTTGTGACTCCATTCCTGGTAATTTCTGACATTCGGGAGGGTGGGAAGGAGGGGGGGGGGGTGAGAGAGTTGTATAGATATAGCCAACCTATTCCAACCATAGTAGACGGTCAAGTTTTTATTTCATGGGACCGCCACAGAAATGAAAAAAGTCGACCCGACTAGGCAGATTAGAAAGGGAACTGCTGCAGTGATGAGCCAGACATGAGGTTGCCCCAACTCCCTTAGGTATAAAGGCCTCTTATAATCAATAGGACTTGTCTTTAGTGGTTTATCCTGCAAATCATTGAAAAATTAAATCAAATATAGTCTCACAATTTTTTTTTGTGCACTCCCCCAAAGATAATTTCTAGATCCAACCTTAGTGGTACTTCCAATGGCGGATCAAGATGGGTTCCCCTCCCTGGAAGGAGAAAAAATATTTTTTTTCTTGAAAATTGTATTGTCTTAGAAATAAAATAGGTGCTTTTTATTATTTTTCCGTTAATAGAAAAATAAATCGTATTTACAAATTTAACTTATTTAAAGTACATTAAATTTATTTAGAAATAAGTAACACACCATATGTGAATGTTCCAAGGACGTTGCAAATTGTCGCTATGGCATATCGACAATCAGG
>NW_027110181.1:14426-14873 GCF_000696795.3 Halyomorpha halys
TGGTAAACTATATAATATAATAATTAATTTTATTTTTGAAAAATACAATTGTAGAAAGATTGTCCAAGTGGCGGTCAATAATGGTAACACACTAGTAGATAAAACTATTTATTATTTATTCATGTATGAAACTATTTATTAAGAGGAGGCCCCTCACCTCCGGATTTTTACTTTACTAGTAGGACCATACAGAATTGATATTTCACAATTAAAAGATAAGTATTATAAGTAACCTTAAAATACCAAAGGTAGTAAAAGGTAATACTCAACATGATTTATTATTTTTTCCCATAATAAAGCTTTCACTAATTTATTATTTTTTTCTGTTTAGAGGGATCAGAAAAAAAAAAACCATTTATTATTATTTATTGTAAATTATTTATCTACTATTTTGGAACATTTATTGACCACCACCCAGAATATCTTCCGACAATCTGCTTCATACGG
>NW_027110182.1:0-12768 GCF_000696795.3 Halyomorpha halys
TTTTTTAAGAAACCGATATTCCGATATTATCGGGGGACAATATCGATATTCCGATATTATCGGTTCCTTAATATCGATATCAAAATATCGGATATCGGAGACCAAATATCGATATTCCGATATTATCGATATCGATATCCCATCCCTACTGGACGGACACCGAAACATTCCCCCTCCCTGCCTGACGATTTAAGGGATATCTTAACCAGGGAAGAATGCGAAGAATGCGGCGACCCAAGGGGGGCCAGGTAATTAAATGACTGCGGTAAAGCCTCGGGATCAATAGTACACTCCATGGCACAGCCTTCGGGTTGCTAGGGGGTGGGGTCGGGCCACTCTTGTATCTTGATTTCAATATTAAATATTGTTTAATACATAATATTATACTCTATCTATTGTATTATAAAAAGAAAAATACATAATAAATAAAATTTAATTTTTCATATTTCATATTTAAAACAAGAGAACTATATAATTTGAAATAATGCTCACAAACTAGAATACTCCCAATAATTGTTTTATTTTGAATAAGCATAAAGACCTTAACGTTCCATATGTAACCGATTACATTTATGTTCGTTATGTATTATGTATTAGTTTTTATACATATGTTTTTGTTGAAATAATAAAAATGAATAGGAGTATGAGAAAAAATGTAACCTATCTAGGCTGAATTAGATATCATCTATTATAAACTACCTAACCACTCGAACCCATTAGTTTCTAGCCTTGCTTCCTCTTCCATTCCTGACAATCCTCCGAAGCGTCTGAAAAGAAGAGGGCCACGAGACCTGCTAAAAATAACATTAAATAAATTTTATATATAAACAAAAATTAACTAGACACACAATTTCTAAAATCAGCCATAGAAATTGAGAAGTTTGGCAGTTATTTCGGTTTCAGGTAACCTTGGTAACCTGGCCAAATAAACTGTAGACCAGAAAAGGTTGCTAAGTTACCGGAGTTGTACTAACTTTTTGATAAATCAAAGTTATACAAATCATAGTTTTACTGAAGATAGGTACAACCGCCCCTATGTGAAAATGATTTTGATGAATTATTTTTCAGCGTTGATCTTAGATGTACTACCTCGGTACGGATTTATTCTATAAAAATGTGTTTGTCTGAATTAGACAAACATATACAGCTTATTTATTTACTGCTATTTGAGAGACTTAAGACGATGATTTTGGAATCTTCTGAGTCTTTTAAACCCCAAGTGGTGTATAAATATTTTATTAAAAAATCTATGTTATTGCTAGAAATAAATTTTTAATACGCAAAGCTACCTATAGGAATATTGGTGTAACTCCTAGCTCCCCAAACAGTTGTACAGAAGATAGGGCAAATATAAGCAGCCAATAGTATTATCCATTTGTTAATAACGCAAGATTTTTTTTAGTTTTACGTATATGTTCCCTTTTAAGTCATTTCTGACATACGGGTGATTACCTCCAGGTTACCACCATATTCTAACCATCAAGTTTTCGTTTCGTGGAACCGTCATAGAAAATTAATAGAAAAAGTTAATCTCTGTTAGTCACAATCGGTGCTTTAACTTGCTCGGTTACGACACGGCCCCAAGTGGTCGGTGTACCTAGCAGCTTACACCACAGGAGAGAATCCATCACTACAGGAGCTAATCACAGTACAGTAATCGGAACACAAGCTTCACGAAACCTTTGTTTAATTGTTTCATATTTTATTTTAACCGATGTGGTGAAATTTTTTGTTTCTTTATGTGATGGACCTGGCCATATTTGTAACTGAGCTATAATTTCGGAAAAATCACTATATTCCATAGTTACTAATAAATATAGATACAGATATATAAATGGAATCGGATGCAGTAGGCTATTGAACCTGGACCAATTGGACGGGCGAGGAGGAGGGGCTAGGAGGCAGACCAATTGGCAATGGCGGCGCTCCTTCTAATTTGAGCAATATTGATCCCCTTCTCCTTTAGGCTCCCCTAATTCAAAACTTTTTTCATCCATTTTAGTCCAATCTTCCCCTACCCCTCACTGCCAGCTCGGGCTTTGGACAGGTATAATTTATTCTACGCAGGGTTCTTAATAATACTCATCACAAGTATTCGTTTATACCGAGCATAGTATATATAATATGTAGATGAGTTCCCAAACACTACTCCAACATGGCGAGCGGGCACGTACATACATAATGTTCTATTGTGAATTACTGTCTACACTCAGGGGCCAGATTTAGTCTATATGCTATATAGGCCCAAATCTAGTGCCTTTTCTCCAATATTCTCATCGCTCGGTGTGCAATGTATAACAATCAGAAAGTAATTAATGCTGCAAACCAAAATAATGAAATCGAATAGAGTAAAATTAAAATCAGGAACAATAAACTGAACAATTCAAGTTATAGAAGTCAAGTTTACGGAAGCCATATAACGAATGCAGCCCTTTGTAGAATTAATGATTGTGCATTGTGAATTCATTGCTGACAGTGAGTGCAGTTTGGAGGAGGAGAGGGGGCACTATGACTGCAGTTCACTTAGAATAATTGCCTCGGTTCACTTAGAACAGATGCCGCCAGCTGTGTGTCATTACACACAACGCTACGCACGATTGTGCGCGCTCTATGGGTTGCTATAACAGCCTTTAATTAAAGGTAAATAGATCATTGTGGCAAGATGTGTATATACATAATACAAATAATATTATTTTTCCAAAAGAACAATATCTGGCAAAACGATTTTTTTTTTATTCATTAATTACTTAGAACTTCTTAAGAGATAAGAGATGATGTTTTATGGCCAACAAAAACTAGAGAATTTATCTTCTCCTCCTGCAAGGATACACATCGGCTTCGGGTATGTTCTGACATGAGCTGTTGCTGTGTGCAGATTCAGTGGGTATATCAAGTTTTTGTTTCTCATAACCATTAGCTTTGCCTTCTATGCATATATTCCAAATGTCTGATACTTTTACTGGAACTTGTCGAATCCATCTTTAAGGTTTTAGAGAGACCTTCCAATGATCACATAATCAGGGTATCTCTTGGAAAATATTATAAAACCGTATTAGCTGCCATGTGTTTGGAGCTCCAGGTCAGTGGTTCTAAATCAGAGTGCCGCTAGTGGCACCTTTTATATGTTTTCGGAGATTAAGAAATTAAAAATGCTATTGATTTTAAGATCGCGTATATTAAAAGTTTCAGGTTTATAACATATAAATTGTTACCTCCTAGTATCCTTCCTTATTATCCCATCTTTCACTACGGATGCTTAGTGTATCGAGGACTATTAATTGAACAAGAAAAAAGACAAAAAAGATTAAAAACTGCATTATAAGATTCATTTCGGCGCTCCCATACCTCACATTACTATTCCGAACAAAGCTGACTCTATCCTAGTATACAGAGACAATACCTCTTTGGTACAGTTATATTTCAAACCCCAATAACCAAAAAACCTTCCTACATCATTGGCTTCCTCATCCTATGTTTATCCAATCACCTATGAATTATGAATTATTGTATTATTCTAACTACATAACTTATAAATCAAACTTACATTTTTAGATGTTTTATTAAATACTTGTTAAATCAATATAAATATAAATAAACAATAATATATTATATTATAATATAAATAAACTTATATTTGCTCTGTGGTAAATTAAAAATAAACTGCTACAGTTATTTGACAAGATTTAAATCAAAGTATTAACACCGAATCGATAGAATATTAAAATATACAATTTTGAAATGGAGCTAGTAATTGAATCTGTAGGTTAGAGAAATTCTTCAATTAATTAAGGAGATCACAAACATTTTTTTTCTTCCTTTCCGGGCTTTAGGATCGCGCATGCCACTAGTGCCAATAATCGTCTTTTGTTTGCAAACTTTATTATCATTTACATATTTTACAAAATTATTTGGTGGAAGCCATTTAATTTTTTTTTATGGGGGGGGAGAGGGGAGAAATGTTTTTAAATCGTGGTGAAGCCCAGCTCTTGGTTGAGTGCCTTAAGATAGGGCTACGCCTTATATAGCAGTATCCGCCCGGTACGTCCAGCACTCCTGAATCGCATCTGTCCGGTTACGCAACTTAGTCTAACCCTCCTGGTCTCATTCTGCTTCGCTATCATCCTCCATTGGTGATTCACCAACCTCAGGTGGTCGAGCCCTTCCCAATGTTAAGTGCGTTGGGCCAGGAACTTCTTTCCACCCGTAAATGAACTCCCTGAGGAACGGGTAGTTCTCCTCCTCCATCAGACGGGGGAAGTCCAATTCGGTGAGAGCGAAGATCCCGGTTTTCCTCGTCAACCGGGCACGGTGTCCTTCCATGGCGGTGGAATCCAATACCACATGCTCTGCTGTTTCGGGGTCGATGTTCTTTCCGAAGCTCTGCAGCTTTCTCCGAAATCCCCCGTGTCCTGTCAGGATCTGCGAGACCCAATAGTCAGGGATGACCCATCCTGCTCTCAATCTTGAGTGGACGGTGGGGAAGAATTTCCGCAGGGTCGCACCATTTTGACTCGTCCGCCACCGACAAACATTCGTCTGTTGTCAGTTCTAAACAAGACTAACTGAACCCAAACGTGTAGATGCAGCTCAAGTGCCCTTTGATTTTTGCCCAAAAGCAAACACTCAATGGATCCGCCTGAAATTTAAGACAGATTATACTAGCCAATCCAAATAATTTGTATATTCACAATGCGTATGCACGAATTAATTTAAGTTTGGCAAACGTGTAGAAGCACCTTTATTAGCAGTACTTAATCTTCGGTCCGCCCATAGCTCAATGGTTAAGACACAGTCTTACCAATTTGATGTCTATTGGTGGTGCCGGTTCGAATCCGGCCTGGGCGTCATCTTTTGGGTTGCAGGGGGTGCGGGTAGCCGCGGGGTATGGCATGTGGTTACTAACTCCAAGGACCCGAGTTCGAATCCGGCTGGACAGAAAATTGTTTTCTGTTACACTGTAGCCGTGAGTCAACTCTTGTGGGTTCTGGAGCCCTCCTAGGGCCCACCCAGCCTCCTAAATTGGGTAACCATAATTGGGTAAAAATCTGGCGGTCGAGCGTGATTCTGACCAAATCACCTCCTTGCACAACCGTTTGTCTAGTAACAGTACACCCTTACAATATAATGAACCCCCGATCCTTCATGGGTTGTAGCGGATTTAATTTCTTCTTCTCATTTCTTCTAATTTCTTCTCAGAGATCTTCCACAGTCCTTGGAATCGTTGCCTAAGTCATATAAGCATGACTGATTGCTTTACTCAAATAAACTAAATTTCAATCCTTTAGTTATTAAACAATAAAAACATGTTCTGAGAAAAGAATAGCAATGTAATATGGTTATTTATAAGTAGAAAATTGATCTTTCTAGAGTAGAAAATTTTAATGGGACTCCCGAAGTTTTCTTTGATAACTGTCTGGTTGTAGATCATCATACATATAACTTACTCAAGCAACTAATTATAAGTACTTCACAGACCAATGCAGCAGATTAACGTTTTGAATAAAGATAATTCATATTTACACAATACATTAAAAGGGGAAAAAATCCTTGAAGAAGATATCCATAACCATCGCTCTTCAAGATAAGGAATACGATAAAGATATGCGACGTAAACATAACCAACCCCATAATATTTTTTTAATTGCTTAGAGAAGCAAGAATAAAAAAAATACTCGAATGATAAATGTTCTTAGGGAACTTAGTTAGCGGAATAAGAAACGGAAACATCATTTTCCTCTTGTCAGCTTTTTGTCTTACATTAGCAACGCTTCAAGTCTGATTCGCGTCTTAGATTAACTATTTCATTCACATAAAAACAAATGTGCTTGTATAAGAATTGTTAAAATATTTGTTTTTCTGATTTATGTAGACATATCTTTTTAATTAGAATAAAAAAATATATCAATTTCGGAGATCCAAAACGTAGGCCAGTTTTAGTGCTTGGGAGCAATCAATTTTATTTTAAAATATGAAGAAGATGGTCAGGGTTGCGGTAAAAAAAGAACAATTAGTTTTTATCTATTTAATGTCCGACGTTTCGCCCCACTTTACAGGACATCATCAGGGCTAAAAAGATACAAAAACAACTAAGAAAATTGCAGCAATTAGATACAAAAAAATAAATTAAGGTAGGATAAATATTATATATTTCCGTTTGTTAGTGTGTTCATTTTTGTTCCCACATCTACTTTTAATAATAATAATACTTTATTTATTCTGGGACGAGTTCATTTAGAATAATACAGAGGAATCAATAGATGAGGGCTGAGGAGCCTCAGAGATACTTAAACAAAAATACAAAGAAATACAAATAGTCATAATAAAAAATAATTATAAGTTACTTTCTCACTTTTATCAGTTGAACAATAAATTTTTAAAAAAATGAATAAATAAAAAAGAGAGAAGAAAACGATGTAAAAATAATTAAGAATGATATAATAGTTTATGTATATATTTACAATTATATTGATTTACAATTTTATGGGGTCTGAATGGATAAGAAATGATTGAACAGGCGGGATTTAAAGGTAGGGATGGTATTGGAGGGACGGATGTTGGAAGGGATGGAGTTCCATAAGGATGAGAATCGGATAATGAACGATCTATCGAAAGCAGCGGTTCGGTGGGCCCTGCTGTATAAATCTGAAGACCGGGAACGGGTATTGCAGGAACGAATAGAGGAGTTGAATTGAAGGAGCTCGGAGATGTATGAAGGACGGCGGGATTGGATTTTCTATTTTGGTTTTTTATTTTATTTTTATTTTTTATTTTTTGTTTTTTATGCGCCTCCTGTACTTTTTTAACCTTAAATTTTACGTAATTTTTAAATTCTTTATTTTTACCATTGTTACATTATTTTTTATTCTTATCATTATTTATTCAAGTTTATTTTATATTAATACTATTTTATGTCTTCCCTCCTTTTATTTATATATAATTTTCTTATCACTTATTTTTTATATAGTATTTATCCTACCTTAATTTACCTTTTTTTTATCTTATTCTTTCTGTTCTTGGTTGTTTTTTGTATCTTTTTAGCCCTGATGAAGCTCTACAAAGTAGGGTGAAACGTCGGACATTAAATAGTCAAAAACTAATTCTTTTTTGAATCCAACACTGACCACCTTCATATTTTCAGTTTTACGGTCAACTGTATATATAATTTTATTTTAACTTACCTATATATGGAAAATACAGTTAGGTAAAGCATTGCGGTCTTGCTATTTTTTGAAATCGAGTTACCAACTGATTTAAACGTTTTGATGTTGCTCTCCAAGATTAAAGACGAATAGTCGAAGGAAACTGATGTGTACTTAAAGCGAGTATATGCCAGAAATTAGACCAACACTTTTTCGCTAAAATCGACCAAACGGCTACTAAATGTAATTACTTCTCAACTAGAGATTGAAACGAAACGCAGTTTTGTTGCGGAAAACTTCCAGGTGTAGAAAAAATATATTTTTTTAAATATCACACATATGTCAATATCACACAGTATTATAAAGAATCAAGAGGAATACAGGTTTGCATATTTATGCCTTTGTTTGTATATTTGCGATCCTAATTACAATTTGAAATACTAATCAACAGCACCTATTTAATGTTTTTACCGGGACCGTTACAAAGATGAAAGTCAACCTCAGGCCGGATTCGAACCGACACCGCTGTAGTAATGAGACAGTCGCTTAACTCATTTGCGACAGCACATGACCATCCCCAGAATTCAAACTTTTTTTTTCTTTATATTAGCCACTTTGGATTTTTAAAAAATATGTTTGCAATATAAATAATCTCTGTAACGCTTTATTAACGCTTATTAACGCTTTATTAACGCTCGCTCTGTAACTCCCTTTGTACAAATAAGATGATTGCAAGCCGTGTATGCAGGTAGCTTCGCTGAATGTTTTCATTACGAGGGACGGATTGCAACAGGTCCCTGTTTCATAATGAAAGCTAATAGTATTAGTTCATAATACAAGTATAAAAACAACTTGATAACTTATTTTTTTCATAATAGGGAGGACTATTAGTGATATTACAGGAGTTAAAAAGTACTAAAGTGCAAGTTACTATTGTACAATTGTAATTGTATTAAGTTTAATCGACAAGACTAATAGTATTAGTTTGTACTTTATTATGAAACAGGGCCCAGATGTGTAATATATATAAAATATAATATAATAAAAACACATTATCAAATTAAACCACATTAATTCTAAATACATAGTCGGGTAACATGAAATCCTTATTTTAGGTTTAGTAATATAATTATACATATATATTAGATAAAATGAAATAAATAAGAATAGAACAAGACAATGAATTTACCTTGAAGAATGACCCTTACTTTTGTTGTACAGAATGATAATCCTTGAACAATCGCCCTAACATAATCCCTCATGAAACCAATATCAAATTTTATTTTTATTCACCTCTAGGATAATTTTCGTTTTAAACCGGTCTTGTTCTAACGGCGGCTTCTTCCTTGCTGACTGATAATTGCAATTCAAGATCATTCCACATGCGACCCATAACCTAGGGGTTCGAATTTTTTTTTCCGTGGTGGTCCCATTAAATGAAAACTTGACTCCCCACTCCCCGTCATGGTTTGATGTACCACTCTAGGATGGTAACCTGTAGAGACCCCTCTCTCTCCCCCTGTATATCAGAAATGACCAGGAATGGGGTTAAAAAAAAATTGTGGCTTATACACCACACCACATTTTTTTTTTTTTTAAGATTTTTCTTATTATTTCTAATATGCATACAAATCTTCCTTAGCTCTAGTAATTTAAAAAAAAATCCAACATCATTTAGGAATCGTGAAAAACATAAAATTAATAAGAATAATATAACTATAATTATAATTGAGCAAACACTGAATGCGTTTTAACCTCCTCCCCCACACACCATGCGGTTTGACATTTAATTAAAGCTGTATAGATGCTCTCAATATTTCAAAGTCGAATTCCATTCTCTTTCCTATTAGTAATTTAAATATTCCACCGAGTTCTAAATTGAGTCAATAATTTTTAGTTTTCGAAATTAATTTATGTCATAGCTATTAGATAGATATTAAATACTGTATATATTTATAATTTGATAAACAAGGCCTGTCAAAGGAGAGGTCCCTTAAGATATGTTTCCTTAATTTATTTTCAGGAGGTGAGATTCCGCCCGGTCATTGGTTAATGGGAATTTTATTTCATTCAATAATCGTTATTTCCCGATATAATTCGCTACCGAGTCCGCATTTTATAAGTTGCTCTTTGATGGATATGTAATCTTAAAATGCTAATCAAATTTAAATTTTATGCTAATTTCCGATTTGGCATCGTATCGCAAAATTAATTGTTCTTTTTATTTGTTTTTTGTATAGAAACTAAAAATGTAAGATTATTTTCTAGATTTAAAAAATAAATAAATAAATAAAAACCAAAAGCAACTGAGCTCAATTAATAAGGTCGAGTTCCCGTATATTTTTTTCTAGAAAACAGATTTAACTGTTTCATTAACGTTTTTTCTTTTTTTAGATTTAGTTTAAATTTCAGCACATTATAAAATTTGAAGAACGCCCTCTACAACAAAAATACAGGTCAAAAACTCCTTAAAATGTAGGCCACTACAGAAGAAGGAAACAGTGCAGGACCAGAATATATATTCATGCTAAAAACCATAAATGAAATTCATAAATATGGGTTATGAAAAAAAAAAAATTAACGTTTTAATTGCATTCATTTTTTTTTTATTAAATTTATTCATTGATATTTACAACTGTACATAAAATACATCAAGTAAATTTGAAGAAATCATAATGGTATGGTACAAGCATGTAGAGAAACTACCCATTGGTAGCACTCTAAAAACATTTTTACAATATAAGGTCTCGAGTCCATCTTCTTTTCAGATTCCTCCAAGGATTGTCCGGAATAAAAGAGGAAGCAAGATTAGAAACTAATGGGTTTGAGTGGTCAGGGAGTCTATAATGGAAGGATTGATATCTAGTTCGGGCTAGATCGGTTACAAATGGAACATTAAGGTCTTTGTGGATGATTTTATTTGTGACAAATTAGGGAGCATTTAGGATTTTGGATTGTAAGGATTGAATACGAGAGGAATTCGAAGGTTTAGTGGAGTCCCCAACTTCAACGTCATATGTCCAGATAGGCTTTATAATTGTCATGTATCTCAGTCTTTTGTAATGAATTGGAAGTTACCTAGTAACTTCAGTCTTGTGTGAGGATTCCAGGTTAGTCGTTCGTCCAGATGTAGTCCAAGGTAGCGGATCTGTTCTACAGGGGTAAGGGCAACATTATTGAAGTATTACGGCATTCTAAACCTCAAAAAAATCCAACAGAAAAATACAAAAAATTAGAAATACAAATTTTCAAACCTCCGACTTAATTTGGAGGGGCTGTATATTTGATAATACTTTTAAAAAATGTGATTCATGATATTCCCATAGAACAAGGGTGGCCACCTTTTTTTTTATATTAGATCTACTTACTTATCTCATAAGCGTGTCGCGACTAGGGACTTGTCATAGAGGGGAGTGTAAAATGCATACAATGTTTATATACTGTGTGCATACTATGTTCAAAACTATTTTCATTTTTTTAAATAGCAGCAGCATTCCGCACTTACCTTACCTAAAAAATAGATTTTCCGACACATTTTCAAGATAGGTTTTCGCTTAAAATACAATTATTTTTTTTATCAACTGCAATGTATATCTTTTCATACTTCATAAATATGAAAAAGTTGTTATAAAGCTGAACAGTTTGGCTAATAATTTGATTTAAATATTTCACTTTCGCGTTGTTTTTTTTGGGGCCAGGAAAATGTATCATGAAATAATAATATGACTTACTTTTTTCTAATCTATTAATAGCTAGCTGAGTACAAATCGTACCGAAATACAAATATACGGTTTATCTACCTACGTAAAAAACAACAATAATTATTTAAAGGGCCAATCAAATAATGAGAGATCATGAAAGTGGGAAAAACGTTTAAAACTACGAAAAAACAATGGTCGGGTAATAAGTTTACACCACCAAAAGCACTTTCATATACCCACTCAATTCACAAACAAATTCTGTCTGAGCTGTAGAGCAGCTTACAAATTGAAAAACTGTGACTAATTTTTAATTAGAAAATAAGATTTCCAATTTTTGAGTTATTTGGTTTTTTCAGTCTAAAAGGTTAAACTCCAAACAATTGATAAATATCATAAAAAAATTTCTAATAAATATATTTTTTTTTATTTATTGTAATTTACAACTGTAAAAAATAATACAATAAGTAAATATGTTGTATGTTCCATTTACACTTTAAAATCTTGGGAAGGAACCACCCATTGGTGGTACTTCAAACATTAATTTAAATTAGAAGGTCCCGTGGCCATCTTCTTTTCAGACGCCTCGGAGGATTATCAGGGATTGTTAAGGATGAAAGATTAAGAATTAATGGGTTAGGATGGTTAAGGAGTATGGAATGAAAAAACGCATATCTGTTTTGGGTCAAATCTGCAACGAATGGGATGTTAAGGTCTTTGTGAATGAGTTTATTTGTAACGTAATAAGGAGCATCAAGGATTTTACGTAGGATCTAATAAAAAGTAAAATTATTATTTCCATAACATGAAATTTTTTAAATAAATCAATTGGTATCCATGTTAAGTCTCAACACTCTTTATTATATCATCAACAGTCCAACGTTTCGGACAATTGGACGATTCTCAAGGACTATCTTAATTATATAAATTTACACTTCAGATCCAATTATTTAAAAATGTTTTACTGACTATTCTACCCAGGTCATTAATAGCAGGTCAAGTCACCATGTTTTGTCACAATTTCATTAATTTTTAACGTTTATTAGATAGTTAAGTTGATCTAAAATTAAACGTTTTAAAAATTAATGAAATTTTGACAAAATAGAGTGATTTGAATTCTTATTAATGGCCTGGATAAAATAGCCTGTAAAACGTTTTTAAATAATTGGGTATGAGGTGGAAATTCATATTTAAGATTGTCCTTGAGGATCATCGAATAGGCCGAAACGTTGGACTGTTGAGTGTTGAGATTCAGCATGGATACCATTTCAACAATAAATACTAGTCTCGAAAAATCGAAAAAATTATATATAATTTTATTTTTTTTTAATATCTCATATATACATCAAAACTTTAATATTTGACTTACAGTATTTCTCTTGTAAACCAACGAATTATTTTTATTTTAAAAAATCCAGGTAAATACATTTGTACAGCGGGAATTATTCATTAATTCACTTAAGAAGTAATACCTAACGGCAAAACATAGTCTATTGAAATATTTTTCAACTATTGGAGTACTACCAATGGCTAGTTTCTCTACATGTCTATATCATACCATTATGATCTTACATCAAATTTACTGGATGTATTTTTTGTAAATACAGTAGAGTAAATGACAATAAATAATTATTAAAAACAAAATTATTGGTATTTCAAAGTTTATATAATAAAAACCAGAATTGAGAATATTGAGAGTTATTTGGTAATAGTTGAACATACAAATGTTAAAAAAATAATTTTATTTCTAAAACCTATTTCTAGTGGTCTACAAATGAGAGCACTTGGTCATATTTAATTAGTATACAATTAATTTTTATTATTACTATTTGTACAATATGATTTTTTTTTATAAATGTATTAAATCATGTAGGTATTATATAGTATACCTATTTAAGCCAATAAATATATCTAATCTAAAACAAAAAATG
>NW_027110182.1:12872-42833 GCF_000696795.3 Halyomorpha halys
ATTCAAAAATCTAAGAAATCAACCATAAAGATCCAGATAATAACAAAAACTTAATTTCGCAATAAATTTTACACCATGTTTTATGGTATAACATTTATTAAATGTTGGTATAATATTAATATTATTTATTAAATATTCGTAAACCAACATTTACTGACAAAAATATAACATTGAACGGAAGAAAAAAAAAATAATAATAAAATAATAAATAATCTTTTAATTTGATTAATATAATAATTAATTAATATAAGCAAAATTAAATAAAATATAAATGGCGTTAATGACCAATGAAGTTTGGCGACACTAAACAAAAACAAACTATATTTTAGGCCTCAGTTTTTAAAAATCATTTTTTTTTCCCCACTTGTAAAACTTTCTCCCGTACTTTATTCGCCTTAATCAACTGATCATCAAAAATACCAAAAATTTTCGTAATCAAAAGATCTATCAAAGTGATGAAGTTACCCGAATAAAAAACTTACTTATGACAACGGACGTAATCGTAAAAGGTATATAAAAACGCATGCATCATGCCTCGAGCAATTAAAAGTATGAACCATTTATTTTATAGCCGGGATAAGGCAATTAAATTAGCACTAACCTCACGTTTAATGGTTTATTGATTGCAATAAATTCCACGGCTGGATTCGTCACTATCAAGTAGAATATAATACAATATCGAAGAAGCCAATACCCTATATGAACTTTACATAAAGTCCTTCTATAAATAGAGGATTCGGTACAGCCATTTAGTAATAGTAATTAAGTTATGGTACCATCAATCATCCAATATGGAATGGATTAATTAAAGAGTTATAACCGAGAGTCATAAATTGGTTATTACTCAAGCATAGAACCATTGCACTTTATTACGGACTCTAATGAGCTATCTAAAGAGTCCTCTTAGTTTACCTTTTGCTCTCATCTTCCCACCTTCCGTCCCAACAATAATTACTTTTCTTACTCTAACTGAATCCTTTCCACTCTAATTAAAGGACGTAATTAGCCATCTTTAAAAAATTAATAAGATAATTAGTTTGTGTTATTCAACGGAAGAATTTTTAGTAACCGGGAATGGAAGCATGATATTTTTTATTTTCTCCCTTAATTTACATAATTTATTTTTATAAAACCTACCTATTGGTTTTAAATATTTAAAAAAAATCATATAATTTTAACTTATCACACTACATTAAAAAAAAAAAGTCTACTGCAGTACCCTGAAGCGCAATACTTCTGATCACAACTTCAAGTCAAATAAGTCAATATGAATAAAACTTATATCATATATAAATAAAAGGGGCTATTATTAATTAATAATAATAGATTTATTCTCATTCTTTACATAAATAAAACCTCCCTTGGGACCTTAACATAAAGAATTTATAATAATTACAATGTATAATTTTTTACATTAATTAAGAATAAAATAATGATTTGCCAGATATTTAAAAAAAAATTAAATCTCTATCAGTGCAACCCATGAAGGGACAGAGTTCAATACTTAATAAGGAAGTACTGTAACTAGATCAACGGTTGTGCAAGGAGGTAATTTGGTCAGAATCACGCTCGACTGCTAGATTTTTAGCTAATTAAGGATACCCACTTCATGAGATCTTAAAGGGCTCCCGAAATCATAGGACCGACTCAACGGCTACAAGTAACAGATAATAATTATCTGCCAGAGATAAGATGATCAATAGTACACGGATTCGAACCCGAGTCCTTGAGTTAGTAGTCCATTGCCTTACCAATGAGCTATCCACTCTCTATCACAATATATATGTCACCAATTTTTTTTAGATTAGTGGGCTCGAACTGAAGTTATCCATTTTTTTTTTTGTGTTAAGAAAAAATCTTTAACACTAGAGAAGGGGAATATTATAAACAAAAAATAATTATTTACATAATTATTTGCTAATACAACTGTTAAGTTATATTTATAACGTAGTCGTCATGCAATCGGGTAAGAGAGGTCTCTGCTTTTCCGGTTTGATTCAGATGTTTCTTTTTTTCTTTTTCATTTTCATCCTTTAGTAATTCATAATGCACTACAAATTTATCAAGTAGCTAAACAGACCCAAATCAAACGATTATAATCTTTCCAATCTAAAACACTATAACTTATCACCGAAGCACCATCGTAATTACATACTGACTTAAAAATTGCAACTGTCACTGAATACATATGAACTTACTACAAATGTTTTCATGCAAAATTACTAAGATACCAAAACACGCTTAAAGGACAAATGGCCACGATTCTCATCCCTGAGAACACAAGGAGAAAAAGGTGCGGCCATTCCAACACCCCAAGAAATAAGTCTTCCGATGAAAAATGAAATATTGGCTAGTTGGCAAGCCATGTGGTATGAAAGCAAATAAAAAAATTATTAAAAAACCGTTACCACATCAAACCGTTCCAATCGCAGGGAGGAGGTAGCTATAGCCAGGATGAGAATAGGTCATATGCAACAGTGTACTTACGGTCAGTCACATATTTGAGGAATGCCATTTCTATTCCATGAACTTAAGTAGATTGGGAGTGGGGCCGAGTGTATCGGATGCCATAAATGATGACCAGAAAAACATAGAACTGGTTTTAATTTTCTTAAAAAGTAATAACCGTTTGAATAAGATTTAAACCCGAAAGTTTGTTATACGTACTAAATAATTCTAAAATAAGTAATTATTTAAATTTATTTAGTAATTATTTGAAGAGTTTTAAATCTTAAAATTGAATTATAAAATGTGAAACACGGGCGTTGTTAACCTATAGATTTCACGCCCTAAAGCCCCAACGAACAACAACTACAAGGAGGAGACAAAAAGAAGGTGGATGAGGGACCTGCTAACATGAAGATGTAAAACCAGAAAGGTGCTGCTCTTATGCCTTACAGGATATTTGTTTCTTTAATTACTGTAACAGTCAGGCAATCTGCTGATCGTCAATTTTGTATTTGTCAGGCACGGATATAAATGAAAAGGGAGGAAAAAATAACCAATAGATCTTGTGAATGAGTACCCTTCTTTATTTTATTTTATTTCATTAGAACCCATAAGAACATTTCGAAAAAAAACAGAATTATAATTATAAGAAAATAAGGAAAAACAAAATTAATTGCCAGAATTGTGAAGGTGTGTTACATTGGAGAAACTTCTAAAAAATTAAAAATTACTGTTGAGCAATATAAGAGTAATTGTAAAAATATCAACACAACAGCACTAGCACAACATAGCATAAAGTATAAACATGATATTGATTTTAAAAATGCAAAAATTTTAGACATAGTAAATCACAAAAGAAATAGAAAAATAACAGAAGCAATATATATCACAAAAACAAAGGTAACGCTAATAATTTTAAGATACATACCAAATATTTATGTACACATTACATTGATATAGTACATCATTTAGTAATTTAATGTTGTACAATAGTATTGAATAGTAGAATAAATTAAATTCATTATTGTGTTATTGTAATATGTTTTAAAAAATATATAAATATTGTTAATAAATTTGTCATCTTTTGAGGAACAGATGTAGGAGAGTATTAACTTCAGTTTATAACCTATTTGTCATCAATGGTAAAGATAACCTGGTGTCAGGAAGGTATTTCAGATCTCCTTGTTTATAGTTATTTTGGTATTTTTAATTATTAATATTTATATTATTGACAACAATATGTTATTGCTAAACACAAAATGTAATTTTAAAAGATATATTTAATCAGGTAATTGTTTTTAAATTTAAAAAAAGAAAATGTAATAAATTTATTAAGTGTTGCATGCATAGGATGAATTTAAGAATTTGTTATAGACACCTGATGATAGGGCGACAACCCCTAAACGTTGTTATTGGTTTTAATGAAATAAAATATAAAAAAAAATTAAATCAATGAAGACTACTTTTCATTCACAAGATCTAATTATATATGAAACTCATTCAGTAGGACATATAACATTAAATAAAAAATCATATAATTCATTAATATTTTTTATTATATTAATGAGAGCAATATTTTTTTTTTTTTAATAAACAAAATCAAAGGAACTTTAGAGGAAACTATTCTGAAAATTCGGCATTTAAACCTTTTTAAAAAAATTCAATGAAGAAGGGAAAAATCAATTTCATAAAGTGACACTTATGTAACTTATGGTCGTTATCTGGTTTTTTGTTCTAAGGTCTGAAATGTTGGCCGAAACGTTAAAAAAAATAAATTTTACTTATTTGAAAGTATTATGTAATATCATCATCTAATTATAATGTATTTTTTAATGGTAGATTATTTTATATAATGCAAAAATTCGTTAACATCATACCATAGACCTTTATTCAGAATATTGAGAACAAAAATTGAGCGATATAATATCTCTATACATAAATATATCCCTTAATTAATTTCAGCATTACATTAGCCCGAGTGACTAGCGAATAGAACTAACATTCTAATAAATATGACACTGAAGCTCAACGCTTCCTCTATCTCAACTATAAAACATGCCCTATCAGATAAACTATAGGAGAACTTCATTAAGGAGGCACAGAGGCAACGGAGCGGGAACATAAACTGAAACTTGAGCCGCCCGGTAGCCAAAGCGTGGGCGGAGCGGATCCGCGGCCTTCTTGAATTGTTACATCAACTACGGTTATTCTTTATTATACAGGCAGGCTGGCTATTAGCAGTGCCATTTATATCTTGTAACAGGGCTGATTCATGTTCACTGCCTTGTAGATCAATTATTTATTCTGCAGGCTGCCATTCTGATTCGGAAGCCCTGTTGGAGTCCGTCTGTCATCTCCTCTTTAAACGGCTTTGATCTACTCGATGAATGGACAGGTAAAAATTCAATAGTGGTTTATAAATTCCAATATCTAAATATTTATTTCATCCTTCATATTCCTCCAATTTCATACTGTAGTATGATACACGGAAGGTCTATCATACTCAAAATAAACTGTATTAAAGAAGATGAAGAACTGGTATCTGAAATTAGTTCTTTCCTTAAATAGAATGGCACGTGAGATAAAAAAATATTTTATTTTTTGAATTTGAAGTATTGTACACATTTTGGTTAATTTTTGACAATTCTACTAGTTTTTGGGGCAGTCCATAAAGGAAGAATAAAGAAAGAAACCCCTGTCTACAGTAATATCAATGGAACACGTCCATTTAAGAATAAAACCAAAGCTTTTTTTATTATTAGATAAAAAAAACAGGAATATGTTGGATGTTATTTTTAAAAATATCCGAGGGCGTTAACAAATCTTGAGCCACGAAATCATGGCTCGCTTTGAAACTCTGTATTTCGACTTTACCCGATTTTGAAGTTCTTAGAATCGTTAAAAAAAAAAGTTCGTTCTTCTATGTGAAAATCGTTTGAGCATTATTTTAGAAGGTTTCGGTAAAAAATTGTAAAGAACGAGAATACAAGAGCAGTGTTCTGTTATAAATTTTAATAAATATAAAATTAATTCATAGTCACACTACCTCTATTTTACTTTTTATTATTAATCATTTTATTTATTCATTACTATTATGTTTTATTTTATTTTTTCTATTTTCTTCTCTCGTCCCTTTTTCAAATTAACTTGTTTCTTTTTACTATTAGACGGCAATTGTTTGTTTTAGTTAAGTGTACCAATATCATTATTTTTTGTTATTAATTTTACTTTCCTCTTTTATTAAGAAGCATTATTCTTATTTATTTATTTTATTTTTTTTTTCTTCTTTTAATAATAACATTCTATATAGTTAGGGGTGTTTTTGTACGAGACTATACCCCCCTCCCCATAATCAACTGTTAAAAAAATATATTTATAATATAATGGTTATATCAACGCTGTAAGGCCCACCAGGCCGATCTTATATAAAATATATATATTGCTCCTTTCCTCTGGACGAATATCCCTGAAATATCTCCCTAAAAAATTCCCTGTTGAGTGGGCGGAAAATCACTTTTTAAAAGGTTTGTACAGTTTGGACAAGAAGTAATTGTTCTCGTTTTTTTTTGGGGGGGGGAAGTGAAAGTAAATAATTACCAAGATTTAATTTTTTTAATATCTGGCAAATTATTATTTATTTTAAATTAATGTAAAAAAATTAAATAATGAAGTAGTGGTAATTATTATACAATCTTTATGTTTATAAACGCGAATCATACCTCCCATGGGAGAAGCTTCTGGTTATGTAAAGAATAGAAATAAATCTATTATTAATAATAGCCCCTATTTATTTTTATATAATATTAGTAATACCCATATTGAGAAGATCCAAATCCACAAAGCTCCTAAATTCGGGCTGGAATCGTTAACTGCCCTCTGGTAACAATACACCACCCTGGAGCACCTCCACCCCCGCACGGAGGAGATATAGGAAACAATCCTGAGGATAATAGCCCAGTGACATGGATCATTAGAGAGCTATCCCGGACAGCTGCCTAAGTAGCCACCGCTATTGAGGGGTTCCGCGCTATTGACTCCGCTCCACCACCGGCTACTTTAGAGGATCAGTTTCCTATGGGGTCACTGCTGTCTATATACAGTCCATAATATAAACACAGCAACAGCCACCATTATCATTTGTCTCTCGCACATTATCTTGTTAATCTTTGATATACAGAGTAACCAGTAAGGGTGACGGCAATTATTAAAATATAGTACAGAGGGCGCATCACACAACTTTCACTTACTATATAAATTCGTATTATTATGTTTCTGGAGGTAAAAATAACAAATATGAACTTTGCTCCTGCCATGAACAGTTTAACATCCAATCGGGAGAGATCTGGCGGCCTTATCCGATTCATACTTTTGCCGCTATTCTTTTTTCCTGCTATAATTATTTATAAATTATTTAATATTTCGAATTTATCCATTATTTATTATTGCTAACAATGAGAGCTGTTGAATATTTCCAATAAGCAAAATTAAAGGTATCTTACAGGTAGATTTTTTAAAGCTAGTCACTTAAACTCTGTTTAGCTATTTCAGTGAGAATAAGACCTAGCTGATTTAAAAAACACTTGAGTATTTAGGGAGCGCGGTGGCACCGTGATAAGGCACGATGCTACTAACTCCAACGAATCCGGCTGGGCAGCAAATTGTTTTCTTTTACACTGTAGCCGTGAGTCAACCCTGTGGGTTCTCGAGCCCTCCTAGGGTCCACCTAGGCTCAAAAATAGGGTACCCCTAATTGAGTAAAATAGGAATAGGGACCTATGGGGTAAAGCAATAAAGAACTTGTAATAACAATAGTCAATTTTCAAACACAGAATAGAAAATATTTTGTTTAATTATACCATTTTGGGAGACTAACCCCAACGACCCGAGTTCGAATCCGACTGGGCAGAAAATTGTTTTCTGTTACACTGTACCCCTGAGTCAACCCTGTGGGTTCTTGAGCTCTCCTGGGGTCCACCTAGACTCATAAATAGGGTACCCTTAATTGAGTAAAAATCTAGTGATCAAGCGTGATTCTGACCCAATCACCTACTTGTACAACCGTTGGTATATTAACAGTACTTCCTTACAAAGTACTGAACCCCTGAACCTTTATGGGTTGTATTTTTAATGGATATAGATTTTAATTTCTTTTTTTTTTTTTGTTGAGTCTTTACTTAGATATTAATTTACGCCTTTCTCTAATTTTTGTATTTTATTATCAAATAGTGTTATGATAAGTTTTTGATAGTAAAATACAGAAATTGTTATGGATATAAATTATTAAATAAAAATAAATGGTATCTATAATGATAAATTGGTTTATTTTAGCTGCGTTAAATTGACTTGGGCCTCTATAGCCTGTAAATTTTAATTAGTTAACTAAAATTAAGATTGTTCTTGATGATGGCCGAAACGTTGCACTTTTAATATATTTTAATAAGGCGATTGAGGCTATTTGAATAATTTTTGGTATTATGAATTAATTTTAATATTTGTGTATTTTATTTTCTGTATGTATTTATACAATATTTATGTTTTTGTTATCATTTTAATAACGCGTTTTAGACGTTATCAACGTTTTATCATTTGAATAAAGACATTATCTTATTTATTATATTGAATGGAATGGAATTCATGAAAACGCTTGAGAAAGAAATATTAAAACGATTACAGACAAGTAGCTTTTACTTATAAAGCTTCCTAAAGCTGCTGAGAAATTTCTTTGACAGATTACATAAGACATTTATGACATAGATCTATAACTTGGAATTTCTTTGTTATTTAACTAAATAATGACTAGGAATTCAATGTTGAGTAATTAATTTCATTTTATAATTTAATTATTATTAAGATATGTTATTCTATTTCAAGATTGATTTTTACGATATCGTTGTTGTTAGTTAATGAATAATTCATATTGTGTCAGTTAATTGCGTTAATTTGAATATGTAGGCCTCTTGCATAAGAATAATTTTGCATTATGATGCACCTCGTTTCATTTTAATTCTTCCGGCAATGAAGATCATTGTAAGACATGATGACTTTGCAATTAAACATTTTATCGTATTTAATTAATTAAAATAATCGTAATTTGTATGTAAATAATTTGTAGGTCTGCATTAAATAGACCATTCCGATAAAATATTGTTTTATTTTTTCTCCTTTTTAATGTAACCCAACAGCCGCGGTTATGACTTCAGTTCCAAATATCTTATTATCTATATATTTCAGAGTGAATGGTCCAACATAAACTTTTTAATTATTGGAACTATTTATTTGCTTTTTTTTTTAATGTTTCCTGTCGCCATAGAAATGTTCAAAGCTACTTAAATCCCTGATTTCTCTGGTAGGAAAAAGGTTATGAACAAAATTAAACGTTTTTAGTGCGTTGCTCAATTTTTTTTTACCAATTGATATGTCTCTTTCTCAATAATACGAAAAAAACATATCAATGGTATCATTAAATCATTTTATATCTACAAAAAATTATAAAAACTAAATGAGGCTTGAAGTGTCATTTTGTATTTTTGGAAAAAGCAAACCATTTTTGGTTTTATCGTCGTCTGAAACCCTTAGCATTTTTCGAATAAAGTAAAAATTAGAAATTTTTAAATTTGATTTATTTAGAGATTTTTGTTTTCGTTCCTGAATAATGTTATTTCAATGTTGATTAAATTTTCTGCAAAACAAAAAAAAACCTCATTTAATTCCGACTATTATTTATGAATATAAAACCTATTGAATACCAATTCTAAAAAAAAAAGTTGAATACAGGCAGGTTCTATTTGATTTTTTTTCATAGCTTGAAAGCTGTACGTCGCCATATATTGTGAATGATACTGCATTGCTTACGTAGGTCCCAATAGGACCTATATAAATAATGAGACATAGAACAGTTTTTGTATTAAAATTTTATGGAAACCGATTAATAAAATGTAAGGATACACGAGATATCTTATTTACCGATTTTTATTGTATATTAATTCTATATATTTTTATTATGTATTGTTATTTACCGCTAGTAACTAAATAGATATAATAAAAAATTAATTCGATCATTAATCCTGTAATAATAATGTATGTTTGATTTTATCTAAAATTATTAATTTACGTTTAAATTTCAATCGTGTCCAATTAATCTATGTAAAAACTATAGCAAAAAATAGTGAAGCATAGCCGAGTATGCTAGTATTTTATAAACACGTGTAAGTTGTAACTCATTTGTTAGGGCTTTCTTGTAACATTTCACAAGAAAGCCTAAAATGCGAATTTTTATAGCCAAAGAAAACAAAAAATTTATTTTTTGAAATTTTCACCTTCCAAGGTTATAAGTAAAAGTTATGCGATGCAAATTTTTACATAATATGTTAATTTTGCAAGTTGATTTAATTATGCAATATTGTACTATAATATTATTTATTTGTTACATTATATATTATGATGTTATATGTTACAGTCCGACATCGTGCACCAAAGCGTCTACGAACTGGTGCACTCGGAGGACCGGGAAGAGCTGCAGAGGCAGCTGCTATGGAACTCCTTCCTCCCTCAGGACTCGAGCAGCCTCCAGCTCCAGGACTGCCTCCACCCGGAGCGGGCCCACCTCCTCGAGAGGTCCTTCACCGTCCGCTTCAGGTGTCTCCTCGACAACACCTCGGGCTTCCTGGTAAGTAGATATCTTCTTGTCATTAATACTAACATCCCTCCACATATTTACAATTATAATTCCACAGGTTATTGCCGAAATATAAAATCTAGTTGATAGGGGTGTCTTGTTATTAGTGATAGAACATTCAAAAATCCTGTTTCACAACGTTAAAAAAAAATTTTCATTCATAACTCTATATCCTTAAAACTACCTACAACACTAGAAAACGTAAGAGGTCATGATTTAAATTAAAGTAAATTTGCTAGAATATGAGCCCTAATAGAGCTATTTACGTTCAATAGTACAGGAGATATAACTTTGTAAAAATCCATAGTAAATGAATTTATTTTGATAAATCTATATCTCAGAAACCATTCGACGTACAGATGTTTATGAGCACTCAAATTAAAGCTAATTTAATGTACTATAATGTTTTTGTTAGTAGAAGTAATGTATATGATATATGGCAAAATAAATTCACAAAATGTTAATTTCTAGTTATCGGATAAAATTGTTGATTTTTGAAAAAATATTCAAATATTAAAATAAGATTCTGACAACCGCAGTGGCTTTCTCCTGGTTTGTTTGAAACAGCCAATTCCACCGTGATTTCACCCCATTTTTTGATTCATTTAATGAAAACTATGTATATTTACTAGTCAAAATTGACGAGCCTGTCTAAAAAAAAAATCATTCGGAGCTCTATATCTTTAAAACTACCAACAACACTAGAAAACGCAAGAGTACATAATTTAAAGTAGAGTTAATTTGCTAATTTTTAAATTAGAATTAAAATTTAAAACATGTTTATTACTAGTTACTCGGATATTGTAAAGTTTTGGAAAATATCAAAAAACACTACTACTAAGATAAATTACTTCATTGTACATTTAACTAACTTTAATTTGGATGCTTGCAAACATCTGTACGTCTTAGGTTCTTGAGAAATATTTTTTCATAAGTCAAAATGGTTGTTCGAACAACCAGGAATTAATATTTTAGTTGTCGAATATAATTAAAACTACTACTTCTACGAAGATAAACATTATTAACTACTTTATAGTAGATTAAACTAGTTTTGATTTGAATGCTAATAGACGTCTGTACATTGAATAGTTTTTGAGATATAGATTTCTCAAAATAAATTCACTAAATAACGATTTTTTAGTTTTTGTTTATTTTTAGAAAATTTACACTAGTTAACATATGTTCTCTTAAGCTTTCCTAGGTTGCCAATTTTTTTTTTTTTTTAACCTTTTGAAACTATAACTATTTTTTATTCCCCCTACTTATACTTAGCAGACCCATCAATTTTTACTAGTGAAAATATAATTCTATTTTTTTTTAATACTTGATACGTATTATTTATTAAAGTAATGAGAAATCGGCGTGTAATAACTGCTTTTTTTTACCCCGGCTCTTATACTAGTAGACAATCCACCCACCACGCAAAGACTGAAGCCCAGACTGATCCAAGGCATCCTGTATAAACTCTTCATTGATTTAATTTTATTATTATTATTTTTTTTATTCTCTAATTATTCAGCAAAATTTTTTTTGTATTTATTCTGTAAATATTTTTTGTTTTAGTTTGTCATTTTTCTCTGGATTATTATTTTTTTAATGGGCATATACTCTTGTAACTAAAATTGTTAATGGTCATAGCATTGCAAATAGTAAAAGGTGCCTCTTGCACGAGACTATATAGCCCCTCCCCCATTGCCAACTATTAAAAAATAACTTACAAACTGTCACAACAACAACCACGTAAGGCCAATCGGGGCCGATCTGATAATAAAGAAATATAAAAGAACAAAAGTATATTTTGAAATATTGGCTTAAAACGGGAAGATGAAACTTACATTAAAAGTTAAATCGAGCAATATATAAAAAGCGCCTAAAATTGAAAACCGGTATGAAACCCTCCACTCCCACCCTCCGTGGTAGCCTTACTTATCTGCCTTTTTAAACAGACAATTAAAGTGAGTAGGTTGGTCGATGTACGACTTGTCATAATCTCACAAGAGGAGATCATAACACAAAAAAGGCAATCTTCTCCGCCGGACCCGCCCCTCAAAGACCCCCGGGGAAGGTCCTATTTCACTTTTGAAATATTAGCTAAAAACGGGAAGATGAAAATTTATGATAGTGTAATCGAGCAATATTTAAAAAACGATGATTTTATTTGACGTGATGTTGAGGTTTTTACAAAGGATTGGATAAGAGAGGAATTAGATGCCTTATTGTAGCCAGTTAGGAAAATTCAAATACTTCAATATAGTTGAAATTAAAGATTTCGCCCCTTTCCTGAATAAATAGTAGTAACGTCCAGGGTGAGAGACTATAAAGAATATGATACGCCATCATGCTATAAATTCCAAAGGGCTTAATAATCTTCCTCAAACCTATATTTCGGCGTCTTATTACCAATTGGAGCATTCTTCGGTGGCCAGAACAGTGCCCCAGGGCCGGAGATGAACCTTTAAGATAGCGCCCGAGGGTTATTAAGGAGCAGCTGGTCCCCTTTTATCACTCCATTAATTGCTAATAGTCACCCACCTCTGTCAACTCCCTCATCCAGCTACGTCTCTGTCATATTATTATGTTACATAAAGATATAGATAAAAAGATAAAGCTCTCTAGCTGGCAAATTTATTACAGTACACCGGGCGTTCCATTTGCCACGCAGCGATGAAAAATTTGTTATTTGGCAGGTGTGTGTCCCCTCGCGTTCTCATTGTTGTATTTTTCTCTAGTGGTGATAATTAAGACCTATATTATTAACGACTGCCTATTTTACGAGTCGGAGATAACGCATCCATCTGAACGCACGCACGATTCAATCATATAATAAAGATAAGTATATAATATTTGTCCTATCTCTCTCTAATTTATTACAGATTGTGGCCCTCTTTTTAACTCAGCGCTATAAATAGAGGGATTAGGAAAAAAATCCATATAAGAGAGAGAGAAACATTTTATTAAAAATGTTGTGAGCCCAACTGTATTGGGTTGTCTCATACACAGCATACTTGACATTAGTAAAGAATAATTTTTTTTAAAACCGATTAATACAAACAGTCATAGCATAAAATAATAATAAAAAGTCACAGTATAAGAATTTTTGAATTATATGTCAAAATATACATGTTTTTTAGTATTTATTTTTTTCCCCCGAGTGTATTCTCATTTATTTTTTTTTGTTACCTTTTATTGTTCTTTATATATGTGTAAGTATTTTCAAATATTTATATTTTATATAAATGACTTTTTTTTCACTACCCACTAACGCATAGTTTCTTTTAAAAAACCGTCCAAAAAAAATGAACTTATGTATGTAAAAAAAAACACAATTTAATCAATTTCTTGGTAAAAAAAATACAAAAATAGTCAAATTTTTATTTTAATTTTGGATATCGGTCATAATACCTAGTTCGCTATGTCAACATAGGCTATACATATAGAGCATTATTAGGGAAAATAAATCATTGTTATTTATTTTATTATTATCACATTGTTATTTTCAATTCTCGATTATATTCCAGAGTTAAAAAATATAGCAGCATAAAATACAACGTCGCTCGAATTATCTTAAGTGTGCACGGTTTGGCCTGTTTAGCGTGTTCGATTTAACTCGATCTTACAAGTTAAGGGGGTTAAACATAAAACAGATTTACAGTCATAAATGTAAACAAAATATAAACATTTTAAATATAATAAAAAATGTATGTAGACAAAAACTCAACACGGTCGTCCATATTTATATTCTATTAAAATTCAAAATAGCGCTCTGATACATGCAAACAAAAAAATAAAATAAAACAAACAAATACTTTAGGTTATAAATAATAATTATAAAAAGCAACCAAGAATAAGAAAAAAAAATTAATAAATGAACACATAATAAATATAAAAAGTAATAAGTACATAAATGTATGAAGAAGTAATAAATATAAAATATAAATCTATTATAATTTTTACTTTCACGTATAATTTAATTTTAATTTAAAAAAAAAAAATTAAAAATCGTATGAAACTGAAATTACATATTTAGGACAGGTGACAGTAACGTATTAGTTAAAATCGATTATGTATTTTACTTAAAATAGCAATGAAAACTCGCTTTGTTATATTGATAGTTCCACCATCTCCACAACCAAATTAATTAGTAATTTTGGGAATGGAAGCTCCTTCTCCTAAACAACCCAATCTGTACAACACAATTGCAACCTGTAATCCATCTTCATCCAAGTTTGGTAATACTGAAGATCTCCAGTGCGTAGATTTTAATAATGATCTCCTGAGAAAAGGAACTGCATATCTGAATGATTGAACATGGAAAATACTTTCAATACAGTTGTCAATTAGCTCATCTTGATTCTCTTCCTCACAAGTTTGAAGATCAATAAGACCCTCACTCATAAGCTAAACTTTCACACAAATTCCATTTTTCACTCACTCTAGGCATGTTGTAGTAAATTGCTTAAATCAAAATTGAAACTTAAATCAAATTTGCAGTAAACAATAACATAAGGCTCTGGGAGGAAAGGTCATAAACATAAAGGCTTATAAAACAAGTTGCTGAGAAAATCCGCTAGGAGCTCTCACGCATTTCACATGACTTTAAATAGGGCTGCCTGCTTACAATTGTATACTTATAACATATACACGAGGAGGCCCCTCACCTCCGGACTCAAATAGTTGCTGAACGGATAGCTCATAAATAAAATTAAATATAACAGATAACCTTTAAATACCAAAGGTAGTAAAAGGTAAGACACAACACGAATTACTTTTTCTTTCTACACAGTAATGCACTACTAACTCACATTTTATTTCTTTTTTAGAGGGTTCGGAAAAAAAAAAAAAAAAAAAAATATATACTTATAACATATAGCATGGTAAAACATTTTATATTTGACACATCATGAATACCCCTTACATTGACTAATCCGAAGGGCCACTTAATAGAATCGATCTTCTCGAAATCGGCAGTAACGATTCTGATTAAACTTATACTGAATTAAGATACATTACTGTAATGTAAAAATAAGTAGTCTTTAATATCAAATATGTTTTACCCTCACTGAAATACTTTGACTTAAATGATGAATTTTTAAAAAATATTTATTTATAGTAACTTTAATTTTGTTTGTGGATGCTCCTTAGTTCATAAGAATTAGCCAATTGCATCGGGAATTACAAATGGAGTCGATAGAGGATTACGGTTCATGAAGTTCCATTCCCATTTACCGACAGCAGTGACCTATAACTTGGAAAATCCAATCTCAACCCGAAGACTGAAGCAGGGCATTGTTATAATTCTATATTTATTAATTCTATTATTCATACTAGTTCTATTTTATTTATTATTATTATTATTATTTTTGTTTTCTCTCTTCGTATTTTTACCCATTAGAGGGCAATTGTTTGTATTATTAGGTCTACGAATGTAGTTATTTTTGTTATTAATTTTACTTTTATCTTTTATTATGAAGCATTATTTTTATTTATTTATTTTATTTTAATTATAACGTTGTATATAGTACGAGACTAGAGCCCCCCCATAATCAATTGTTAAAAAAAAATGTAACGGTTATTTCAACCATGTAAGGCCAACCAGTCCGATCTAGTATTAAATAAATAAATAATTTTGTTTATTCGATGAAAATAAACAGTTTTCATAGTCAGCAATAATAAACACAAATATAAAAGAATTTTATGAATAAATAAATAAGAAAAATAGATTCGTTCGATTCGAACAAGAAAAGCTGAGACCACCCGAATTTTCCTGATTGCATTACGGCTTTGTTTTTTCTCGTCAAACTGTTGTATTCTTGAAAGGAATAAAATTTATATTCGTTATTTACAACTCAGGGAATTCCATAATACGGATTTTTAAAAAAATAAAATAAAATACTTTGTTTATATCTTATACATTACTGAACTCCTCAAAACCGAGTTCTGCTGTATTGTTAGGCTAAAGCAGAAACTATCATTTTACTTCAGGTTCCAACCTCTTCCTAATCAGAGTGGGAAGGTCGAGTTTTCATTCCGTGGGTTCACGACAAAAGTATGTCCCCAGGCTGGATTCGAACCAGCAATGCTGCATACTCGAGGTTGCTGAGGTGACGTTCATTTTAAACTTCACAAAGAAAAGGCAGATTAGCTATAAATACAGGTCAAGTCGTAACATCATCTACACGAAAATCAAAGAAAATTGATGCCAAGACGAATGGTTCACCAGAGACAACAATTTAAGAATGGTCCAACATACAGTGAAACGTCCAACCAGAAACATGAATCTACTACAGAGATGATTAACTGGTCTTCGGATGGGCCATACTCGATTCACCCACTGTCATCTCAACCCACTGTCATGAAACGAACTCACTGTTAGGCTCATTCTCACTAAGTTGCTCAGGAATCACACCGATTCTCTTCATGTGTACAGGAAATGATCAGAGAAGACCCCACAACAGTAATTTACTCGCTACGTCAATTTTTATTGTAACTTTATAAAATGTAAATTATAATTGTTAATATTGTAAATTGTAATTGTAAATTTATCACTTTGTAATTTCAACTGTATTTGTATGTCAACTGTATGAACATGCCAATTGTAATCTAATCTGTAAATCCAGTGTAAATGCCCCGAGTGGTCGAAACACTTAAATAAATAAAAAATAAAAAACTTCACATCACGTTATTATTATAAATGACATCATTTCACCGTTATTGTTACACATCAGAATAAATACCCCAAGTTTTTCCGTTAGTTTTTTTTTAACTCTGTTTTTCTTAAAACTGTCTTTATGGAATTAGCACTATTTATAGAGAAAACGCAGATATAATCATTAAAAAAATAGTACGAATTTCCGGCTAATTAATGCGATCGATAAAATCAAGCAGGCAATAGTGAAACATAGTGTTACATCATATCACACCATATTAGGAAAATATTAATATAGCAATAAATACCACTTGGAGATAACATGTTATTTTAGCTCCCGAAGAGCCTAATTACTTCCTGCCAAGGCTTATTAAATACAATTTAGTGTTTGGCGCACCTGACGTTCGGTGTCGCTGAGGATGCTCAAACCAGAAGATATTAAGGAAGTGAGCCAATTCCTTATTAATTAGCATGAATTTTAATTAATTTCTCAATTCAAGGATATGTTAATATATGGAAATTTAATATTTTAATAAATGATTAAAAAATTAAATGGAAATATTTTTATTGTTGTTTATAAATCGTCATTTAAGCGAATTATTAAAAGTTATTATAACAAATATTATCAGTTGTTCAGGAAAAAATAAATATCGTTCATATAAGGCAAGAGTACCAATTCTCAACATTGGCATTTCTGAGATAAGCGAAAAAAAAATTCCCAAATTTAATATTTTAAAAATATGAAAAGTGATTTCCTTGTTTCATAAATGCTTACAAATCATAGGGGAAAATGGGAGAGCCAGGAAAAAAAGTTTAGACACGACAAACGCGCTTCTTTAATACAAACTTAAGTCGTTTAAAATTGAATAAGTATAGGTGAAAGTTTCGCTGAAATTCACTCCCACTTTTATAGTATTCTTCTGCCTCGGAACCAACCATTCATATTGAATTTTAGCACATTTGACGTGACCGAAACAATTACAACTACTACATATACAACAGCCATCTCCGAAACCACCAAAACCGTATACTACGTATTGTTTAACTGATATACTATGCAACCCAACTCCGATTTATATATGACTACGACGACCTTTGATATATAGTAAAAGTTGGTAGAACTAAAATTTGGACAGCTTACAATCATGGAGGAAGGAGTAAATGGCAATGGTATCCAGACCGAAAAAGTGAAGCCAAAAAGGCAGGCCATATGTGCCTTTCATGGGCGTGGCAAAGGGAAAAGGTATGAGCCAATCACTTTAGATAACAATGGCGGACATTCCTATTAACCTTTCGTGGACGTGTCCATTTTGGCTTCAGTTTTGCTTTGAAGGAGAATAGAGTCATGACTTTACTTAAGCCCCTACTTGGAAGTAAACTGAAGCAATGAAGTTACATCAAGAAAGTACTTTTTAAATATTTCGAAAAAGTCGATTTATAAGAGTTTATACTATTGCACTAAATGAGCGATATGAAAAATGAATTCAAACCATTATGATTTGAAAAACATGTCTTAGAGATTAGAAATTCTATTCAATGAATAAATTTTAATCAACATTCTAAACGACAGGATAAGAATCTTGCTTTTATAATTTTTGATTTAATTTTCAAAGAATGAAAATTTTCATGTCTCTTTCTAAACATGTATTCAAACGAACTGTAATTATAGAATTTAAATTAATTATATAAAAATGATTAAATTTTAGGAGCAGAATGTAACCAAGCGTGTACACGAGCTGGAAAAAAAAAATATATTCGGTAACTTTATCTACTATATATACAATACTAAATATATATATATATATATATATATATTCTTCTGTATATGTTTTTTTAAAGAGAAATATAAAACATGCATTTAATAATATCTTTATAAAGCATTGAGGTAAAAAAACTGAAATTCAATCAGTTACCTCTAATGTCATCTGTCAAAAGCATGTTACTGGATTTCAGACGCAGGGTCTTAGATAATTATTTGTGCAAACAAGCTCATAAATTGAGGAAAACATCTGTCTCATAATTGGATGAAATTGCAAACTAATCAGAATAATAACAGAAATTATCACTTCAAATTTATTCAGAAAGTTTCAACAAGAGAAAAAAAACAAGCACAAATACTATTTCGCTTTTTATTAAGTACATGAGAATTCAATGAATGATATTAATAATATCCTGAAGTAATTTCGATAATTTCTTAATGACTGTATAATCTTTCCAATTGAAGGTAATTATCAATATATACGTATTTCCTTGAAATTAAACGCTGATTTATTCAATTGCTAAATTATGCTTTTACGTAAGTAATCATTTAATTATTTAAAATGGCATTATATTACATCCAATTTTATATATTTATTTATTTTTGGGTTCAAACCTTAAAAATAAATTCCACCTTGGACTGCAAATGTTCTGCGAACACCACTCATGTAACCTTGAACAACGTTTATGTGAAAAATAGAATAACAAAAATATATTATTTTAATTAGCCTTTTAATTGACTTATTTTTGCTATCCGAAATTTGTATTGGTTTATGTTTAGAAAGTTAAAACCGTCTTAGAAAAATACAACAGTCAAAAGTTAAGTAAGATTATTTTTAAGTGCCTTGTGAAGAAAATACACACTGGTTAAATATAGATATATGGGGATCATGGTTAAATATTAAATAGGGATCATAGAGCTCATTCACACCATAGTTATATAATATATATATAAATACAATATATGCATATAAAATAGAAAAATTAAACTTAAAAAATATAACATCTTAAACATAATAATCCATTTTATTTATAATCTTAAATACTTCCTTGAGACTGGTTAATGTTGTTTAATTCAACTCATATCCTCCCCCAGCACTATCCATATCTATCATTATCATTATCCATACCTACAATCCTCCCGAAGGTTGCCCAGATATCTATTGTAAATAATTATATTGGATCTGGCAATGCACAGAGTCTACTCAAGTGGAAAGCTGGTTCCGAGTTCCCCAGATTGAATGTGAATTTAGGAATTATTGTTTTAATAAATAATTTAAATTTTATGCATTATAGTCTCAAAACATTTTATTTTCTTTATAAGTCCGGCGTTTCGGCCAATTCGGCCATCCTCAGAGGCAATCTTAATACAATTTTTGAACTAAATAATTTAAAACACAACTTCATGCAGGCTATTCTGCCAAGGTCAATTTCTCTAATTAGTAAATTTCCACATTAAAACAAAAATTAAAATTCTTTGTCACAGTCACTTATTTGTTAAAATTTATCACAACAATGCTTGTAAAAGGTTACAATAAGGGAAGGTCCTACAAGCTATTTTCTTGTGAAGTAATTTTTCGTCTACTGAAAGAGGTGATTTTCTACTTAATAGTTGTCTAAAATCGTCTGTTAAGTCAAGTATGTGGATTCCGCGTTAGTCTTCTGTTTAAGAGAAAGCCAAAATTCTTCTAAATCGAAGAACCAAACGCCACCTTTTTTCAGACGTCATGGAGGATTTACGATAACTAATCGATTCGGATTAGAAATTAGTGTTTGTGTGTTTATGGAATTTATAATGAAAAAAAAAAGGCATTGGGCTAAATTTGCAGCATATGGAACATTAAGATCATAATGGACAGTTTTCTTAGTGAAATATATTGAAAACTGAGGATTTTATACGGCATTTCCCAAATTACCCGAATAACCATTTCTATTCTTAAACAGTTCTTAATTACTCCGTGATTCTATACCCCAAAACCCGACGGCTTCTAATTCTCTTTCTAATGCCTCTTTTATGTTGGATTGTCAGATAAATAAGAAAGGAGACTTAAGAAAGTAATGAATTCTTTTATTGAATTAATCTCCAGGATCCCTCGACGGTCTTGTGTATCCAGTAGGTAAGCCGAATGAAAGTAGCTTCACCATCTGAAATACTTCCTTGGGGGGGGGGGGAGTATCATTAGAAAATTTAAAACTAATTTCATCCCACTCATTTAAGCCTCCCTTCATCCTCAATTCGTTTACCCATTTTTTCTCTGTCCCGTCCTTAAATACGATCTCCCGACCCCTAAACTTGTACATTCCTTCTCATAGAACTGTTTCCTACACTAAAATGGTTTATAAATCGTGCTGCAAATCACTACCCTTACCATTTAAACATAAATTATATTTCCTAATCCTCACCTCTCAATCTTCCTTAAATCTATAACAACAAAACAAGATAAAAGTATATAAACACATGTTTTTGTATAATATATATTTTTTAATTTATTTCAAGATCTAAATGTCAACTATTTCATTTTTTATTTTTACGTTTTAAGTATTTACTTATATAAGTCTGAAACTTTAGCCCTTTTTTTTATTTTGGCATTTTATTTTTTAAATAATTTTTATTATGTTATTACCTAATAATTAAACCATTTTATGACAGTCAATTGGCACTCCAATCTTCATTGTAAATATTCGTGATTAGATGTCCCAGAGTAAAATTCCATTTCATTTAAGAATGGGTACGAGAGAATCAATAGTTATGTGGGACCCAGGGATAAGCTGGGTATTGTTGTAGGATACAGAAGGACAAGATGTAGGTTTACGGCGTAGAATCCATAATACTATAATATTTGGAAATTCTAAAATAATTAACAGAGATTTTTTTCTTAAATGAAGCTTTGATAAATTTTTAATGATCCGATTTCAGAATTTTATCAGCAATCCATCTGTGGTTTTACTATCATTCATAAGCCAGACTGACGTGACTGACTTGAATGACGAAGACATCAACACTACCAGCCCGACTGACGTTCACTTGTGAATGAGATGTTTACTTGTGAGGGAGTCCCATCGGATAGTACAAGAGCCCAAGAGGAGAAAAAATGCAGTTATCTCACCCCAATTTTTGATTACTTTAATTAAAACTATGCATAACTACTAGTCAAAATTGATGAGTCTGCCAAGTATAGGAAGGGGGAATAAAAAATGGCGGTTGTTTTAAAGCGATAAAAAAAAACATATATCATTCGGGGCTCGATATCTCAAAAAGTAGGAACAACACAAGAAAACCTAAGAGAAAGTCGTTTAAAGAAGAGCAATTTTGTTAAAATATGAGCCCTAATAGAGTTATTTACGTTTAATAGTTTTCGAGATATAGCTTTTTAAAAAGCAATATTTCATAAAAATGTTGTATGGGACGTACTTAAAGATTAGTAAATTTATTTTGAAAAATCTATATCTCAAAAACCATTTGACGTACAGATGTCTATTGGCACTCAAATTAAAGCTAGTTTGATGAGCTACAAAGTATTTTATGATGTTCATCTTCGTAGGAGTAATAGTTTACATGAAATTCGCTAAAATACAGTTGTTTGGACAAATTTTCATTTGCCAAATTTATATTCATATGTAAATATTATAAAAACTACTTCTCCTACGAAGATAAGTGTCATAAACTACTATTTCCTTTATTTTGAGTGTTGGTAGACATATGTTTGTCTTATGGATCTAGCGATATATTTTTTCAAAAATCCAACATTTTATAGGAACAAATATAAATTAACATTTTGTGAGTTTATTTTGTCAAATATCATAAAAACTACTCCTCCTACAAAGATAGAGATAATCAACTATTTAGTAGTAAATTTAACTAGCTTTAATTTGAGCGGTGGCAAACATCTGTACGTCCATCGGTTTCTAAAATGAAGATTTTCATAAATCAAACTTATTGTCCGAACAATTATAAATCAGTTTATTTTAGCAAATATCATGAAAACTACTATTCCTACGAAGGTAAAGGTCATAAACTTTTTTATAGTCCATTAAACTAACTTTAATTTGAGTGCTAATATACATCTATACGTCACATAGTTGCTGAAATATAGAATTCTCAAAATAAAAATTACTAACTACTAATCTTCAGTAGATTTTTAAGAAATTTTGCTTTTTAAAAAGCTATATCTCAAGAACTATTGGGGGTAAAGAGCTCTTTTAGGGCTAATATTTCAGCAAATTTACTCTTCTTTAAATAATGATCTCTTAGATTTTCTAATTTTGTTGGTAGTTTTTAAGATATAGAGCTCCGAATGAAAAATTAATGTTTTGAAACAGCCACCATTTTTTATTCCCTCTACCTATACTTGGCAGACTCATGAATTTTGACTATTAATTATACATAGTTTTCATAAAAGTAATCAAAAATTGGTGAGAGGTAACTGCCTTTTTTTCTTCCCGGCTCTTCCACTAGCAGATCCAGTTCATGTAACAACTCAAACGTAACAGCTACTTAACAATTCACGGTGACCTTACCTTTTGAATAAACAGTGACAGGAATTAATATGATTCACTCTTATTCCAGATTTTCTCTTGTACCGATTAGAATTTGTCGTTATTCTGATTTGATTACAAGCTTCCCTGAGCCACAGGGAGCCATAATTTAAAAGTTAAATTTAAGAGGGGAAAAAGAGTATATGTTTCTTAAGACTCCAGTGCACTCCCTACAAGCATAAGCGTATAATTCTGTATAATTTCTCTGGATTAATATAAAAAAGCAAACAGCTTACATAGCATTTAGAGCGAAAAGATAGAGAAAACACCAAAGTGAATATATATATACCCTTAATATCAGTAGTGGCACTTAAAATTAACAATGATAATAAAAATTGATTGTAAAGAATACAAAATTTTTCCTATTTTTCAAGATAATAAACTATAAATGTAACTAATTTTAAAATTAAAAAAACGTAAAATTAATAAAAGTAAGAAGGCTAATAAATCACTCAGAAAAGAAATAACAGATAAATTGAAACGTAACTCAATTCATTGAATTAATTTTTAAAATTATATTTTTTAATTTCTTCAATCATTTTAATGTAATATTTTTTTATTTATGTATTATTATTACTATTATTATTATATTAGTACTATTACAGCGTTAAAAATAATTAGTACAATTTTTGTATTAACATTTTCATAAAAACTTCCTAATATTATAAAAATCCAAGATACGAATTATTCCTTCAATCCCTGAGAATCATGCAGACGCTAAAATCGTTAAACAGTGAGTAACTAAACAAGAAAAAAATAAAAAAATAAATATGTGTCCTAAGGACGAAAGGAGGCAAAGCATGTAATTTCGGTCATTAAAGGACCTGAGGAAAAACAGCTGGCGACATCTGTCACCTGTTCCCAGCAGCAGTTCTGTCTCCACGCTGACATTGAGATGAATCTCTTTCTTTTTTTTTTTTTTTTTTTCCTTTTTTTAACAGGAAAATTATCTTTATTATTTTTATTTATTTTTGGGGGAGAGGAAGAATTAATAAATTCAATAAATATTTAATAAATTACTAAAATCGATTATCGCTGATTAAAAGAAAAATTCTTTTCTGACAGGTTGCCCATTAAATTATAAATGTAATTTAATCCATACGAATATTATAATATTTTTCTATATGACAGATATATCATGGTGTTTTGCAATTCAAATTTTTAAACAAATAAAAGAATTCGTTAGTAACATAATTAATGCAGATTGTTCTCCTAATCGGATAACTGATGTATTAAACATTTACTCTATATTATTTTATTCTTTTAATGAATTATAATATTATGTTATATGTTCGTTCGTTTATTATATTAAGATACAATAAGGTACTTTGAGCTAGGATAAATATTATGTAAAAGGATAAATATTATAATATAACAAATATTATATTATGTAAAAGGATAAATATTATGTAAAAATAAAGTGATAAGAAATTACATATAAATAAAAGGTAGGGAGACATAAAATAATATTAATACAAAATAAACCTGAATAAGCAATGATGAGAATAAAAAAATAAGTAACAATGGTACTTATTTACTTATTTTACAATACTTATTTACCATTGTTACTTATTTTTTTATTCTCAGTTATTGTTACTTCTGTTTATTCAGGTTTATTTTGTATTAATATTATTTTATGTCTTCCTTCCTTTTATTTATATGTAATTTCTTATCACTTTATTTTTGCATAATATTTATACTAGCTCAAATTACCTTATTCTTGTAATGTTCTTGGTTGTTTTGTTTTTTGTATCTTTTTAGCTCTGATGAAGCCATGCAAAGTGGGGCGAAACGTCGGACAGTAAATAGTTGTAAACTATTTGTTGTTTTTTTGACCGTAACCCTGAAGATAAGTTTTAAAGATATGGAGCTCCAACTGAAAAATTTATTTCTTGTAAAGTTTTGAAACACCCGCTTTTTTTTTTTTTTTTATTCCCTCTTACCATATTTGGTAGAGTAATCAATTTTTACTAGTAACTATATATAGTTTTCATTAAAGTAACCAAAAGTCAACATGAAGTTACTTCATTATTTCTTTTTTTCCTAAACTCTTGGACTACGACGGTAGTTGACGTGTCAAGGTTTAATCCAAAACTATTAGTGATGTGAGGTATTCCTTAAAGATATGGATGGCTAATTGATATATTTTGTATTACAATACTGACACTTTGTTTATGTGGTAAGATAGGAATGAATGAGTGGCCTAATCTCAGCCTAGTCAGTTCTCAATTTTCTCAACATTTACGCCCAGGTACCCCAGGCTTTGACCTCAATTTTTACTTTATTCGTTGAATTTTCTAATAAGTGTTTATGGATAACTTACTTATTTGTTTTTTAGCTAAACATTAATTCCTAACTATAAATCTTTTATTTACAAGTGAAATATTGAAGATTTGAGATAATTGATGATAATCTTTTTTTTAACGTTATGGAAATAGTAATTTTTTTTATGACATTAATAAATTCGTTTTTTATGGCATTAATATATTATTTAGAGTTTAACATTTTTTAATATTTTAGACTAGAAACCCAATATACTCAAAACTAGAAATTTTAGAATTAATGTGTATGCATCTACGAAGACTAAATCAACGCCTAATTTACCACGAACGTTTTTTAAATTTTTTCAAAAATGTTTACTATTAAAAAAAAAATTACTTTCTTAAAATCTAACTCAAAAAAAAATTATTAAATTCAATGGTTGGTTTTGAATTTAATTATTTTTTTTTAAATTACTGCTACTTATATATTTCAGTAATTAAGAGTAAATGTATGTCAAAGTAATGTAGAAATTAACATAACATTAATCCAAGTATTAAGGATTACATTTTTTTTTTTAAAAATAGGAGAACCTACGTATTTTTTTAAAAAATTCCTTTTATACTTTAAAACACAGCGTTTTAAATCTGAGTTGAACACTCTGTTTGATCAGTGTTATGAGAGCATATTTCTTTGTCTTAATTCAATAAAACAGACTCCCATTGACAAGGGAGTCCCACGAGTAAGTGGGAAGTCGATTCAGAGCCAGTGGGAAAATTTCGAAGGTCCTGTAGCTCCTACTTATCCGACCTAGATTATAATATATAATTAACGTGAACAAACGTTTGTTTTTTTTTTTGTTTCTATTCAACAGTTTTAGGCGATGCTGAAGCGGTTTTGCAATATTTTTCAGAGAAAACAGGGTGAAATAAAGTTATTATAAAAATATTTGTATTAGTATTCCGTGCTATTGTCGGCATAGATATTAATTCAATCATTTTCTGATATTAATAAACATATAATTTAAATTTTAAAATCTGGTGCAGCTCGGGGATCACTTGCGTCCGAAAAGCTAATTTTCCAAAGGCGTCGAAAAGCTATTTGTTCGAGAAAAAAAAATCCAAAGACCACGAAAGACGAAAATTATAAACAAACAATTATTATTTTTGAGGTGTAGGTAGTTGACCGTAGATTAATAATTGGAGATGATCGGGGGTGCGGTCAGCATAAAAAATTTACTCATATTTACAACTTAAATTTAAGTGAAGGAAGGAAGAAAGGTGTTTTGTAAAAAAGTTTTAAATCTAAGGAAAAAAATTTTTAGAAAAAGTTATATGGGACAAACGGAATTAGACTGCAATTTTAAGATTTGAAAAAGGAAATGACATCAATATTAAAAGTGGTATTCTTGAGAATGGCCTGAGGGTCGAAACGTTGGAAAAATTTTAAAGAATAAAAGTTGAGAGAAAAAAAGGATCAAAAATGTTTTTAAATTAAGAATAAACTAAACCACTCTCAAACAAGCATATATAAAATAATGAATAAAAAAAAAAATTTATTTATTTATGGTTTTTTTGCTAACCGCACCCCCGATCATCTTCTCTAAATTTTTATTTTTCTATATCCATAAAAAATCGTATTTCAGGGTTCCTCTAGGTGGAAATTAATATTATTTTTGTTATATGTAAAATTGTTTTATATTTTGTGTTTTTTATTTATAACAATGAGATCTGTACATTTTTTTTCCAAATAAACGAAATTAAAGATTTTTTCAAAACATGTGAAATATCGAAACTCGAGTTCAAAATTTTCCAGAAATTTATAAGAATCATCAATAGAAAAGATATATAATTTTTTCCCAAATACTGTTCTTTTCAACCAAAATAAAGAGAAAAAAAAAAAAGTGTACCGCTACAAACAAACCCTCAAAGATTCAGGTGTTCAGTACATTGTAAGGAAGTACTGCTTCCCTGAACAAAGGTTGACTGTTGTGACAAAGATTTGTTGTGATAACTCTCAACCGCCAGGTTCTTCCCTTCAGGTTAGTACTCCAGAAGGGTTACTGAACACACAAGAATGATTCTCTTATGAAGTAACAGAAGAAATTAACTATTATCTACCACAGCCTAATTCGGACCCGGGCTCGGAAGATAGTAACCCACTGAGAAGAAAAGTTTAAAAAAAAAAAAGTTTAAATCTAGGAAAAAGTTATTTAGAAAAGGTTATATGGGACAAAGGCAATTAGCCTGCGTTTTTAAGATTTGAAAAAGGAAATGACATCAATATGAAGGTATCCTTGAGAATGGCCTGAGGGTCGAAACGTTGGACAAGGTGTAAAGTTGAGGGAAAAAAGAGGATCAAATTTGTTTTATTTAAGAATATAAAAAATATTATTTTGTTTTTTATTCACTGGTAGCCAACAAGAGAGTTAACATTTTGAAGGGAAAGGTGGAAACAAGACAGAAAATATTATTTCAATTAAATCCTTTTATTTTTTATTGTTGAATAAATAATTTTACAATTTACAATTCAAAAAAATTCCAGAGATTTTTTCATTTAAATTTACTGTTATTTCGTTATAAACTCTGAGCGAACAGTACTAACGCGGTTAAGTAAGAATGCGGCAGATGTTATTTTAAATATAAAGATTATTCATTCATTCTTTTATGAATTTTAATAATTTTTTTCTCTTATCCAGAAGTTAATAAATTATTTCGGAACAAGTTTTATGACGCGTGTTGAAGACATCTGCCCGTCCTTCAGGTACCGGGAAGTCGGCCGATTTTATCAATACACCTCAACAAAATTATAAATTTATTAAAAAATATTCTTTTTGAATTGTTTCCGTAAAAGGTGTGCTATGAGAATATTCTTTATTCTTCATCGAATTATTCGATCTATTACATCCTTACCTTGCTACATGATGTACTTCATATTATATTACATATAATCTTACTCCAAGATGATTGAACTATAGTCAATGAAACATTGAAGTTATCGCTAGTTTGAAATGAAATCGACATAAGTTAAAGATTAACTTCTATTAGGTTCCTATGTTAGCGAGTTCCATAGAGTTCCAAAGGAGTCTTGAACAGCCTGTATACTGACTGACGACAGCACAACCTACATCAAACTGTTCAAAACAGAAACACATTTACATCACATCGGAAATCGCCGTGAACAATGCATCATAACCTGACTCAGAATCGGACATACAAGATTAACACACAAGCACCTTCTTGAAAGAAATCCTTCACCGACATGTTATAGTTGTAAATGCACCCGGACGATGGAGCATATCCTGGAACACAGTTCGCGGCTGGAAACATCAAGAACGTCTTTTGGCCTCCGTGGACAACGTCAAGCCTTACTGCCAGAAAATTGGAATAATTTGTTTAAGTTCCTAAAGGAGAACAACCTGTACCAAGAAATGTAACCACGAAATCCAGATAACGGTGCCTCCAAACCTGTAGTTGTATATGGCACCTAAAAATTAAGCAAATAAATTGCCGTTTTAACATTGTTTGCCCAACTAGTCAAAAAAGGAAAGTAGGTTCTAAAATCACAAATTTCTATAGGTTTTGTGTTTTCACATTCTCCTTATTTTATCACCATTTTCTTCTTTCAACTTTACTTCTTTTCTTATTCATTTTCGTTATATTATTTATATTAAATGAAATAGCCTTTTATTCATCCAATAAATTAAAATCATTACAAAATACAATATAAACATTTAAAGAAGATAGAGAGAAAAAAGAATATATATAATTAATTATATAACTTATGTTTATTACGTCATATTTTATTATCATATAATTTTAAAAGCCCTCTTTGCTTACATAAATCTATATTTTACTTCTTTAACTTTACTTGTTGTTTTTATTCCATCTTTTAAATTGGTTCCTTTTTCACTTATTTAAATACAGGGCTTAAATGATGAATTTTTAAAAACTCTTCTTCTAAATTACATTTAATTTCGCTTATTTGAAATAAAGTAAACAGTTCTAATTGTAAGCTTTAATAAAAAATAAATATGTACAAAATATTAAGGAATTTTATATATGAATAAAGGAGGGGGAAAAAAGGAAAGCTAGAAACATCCAATTCCAACGGGAAAATCCGAGGTTGGCCGAACTTACCCGATTGCATTGCAGTTTTATTTTTTATTTTTAAACTGTTGTATACTTGGCAGGAACAAAATTTATACTCTTTATTCCCATCTCGACAAACTATTGAAAAGTTTTGTTCATAATTTCCACCTTTCCTTATTTTTATCCCGAAAATCGTAATAACAGTGATAACTTCAACACTAGCCTTCCATTTTGCGTAAGTGGTAAGTTAAAGTTGTGTGATGCACAGAGTACCAGATTTTTACTCAATTACGGTTTTTATCTTGTTGCTTAGCTCTGATGGCCTAAAATTTGGACCGAAACTTTAGCACTCAATAAAAACTAGTGTAACTTATAAATGTCCACACCATTGACCGCATCCCCTTAGCAAATTATCTTTATATTTTAGCTCCTTACAATCCAAAATTCTTCGTAAAATCCTCAATGCTCCTTATTTTGTTACTAATAAAACCATCCATAAAGACCTAAATGTTCCTTATGTAACCGATCTAGCCCGAACCCTTTTTTTT
>NW_027110182.1:44053-45058 GCF_000696795.3 Halyomorpha halys
AATTTGCTTGTTGTATTTTTTATACAGTTGTAAATATCAATAAATAAAAAAAACATTTTTTTGGCTAGTTACGGGGGGGGTATGTATATGTAATAGCTGTACCATTTTAGGAATTTTCGGTTCACTCCCAAAAATGTATTTGGATTAAAGCAATGGAAAATATACATATTGGAAGAAGATAGATGGGTTCTGCTTCCAATATGAAACAATAAACATGGGGTCTCAGTTGTCATCTTTGTTCCAATTTGACAGCCCTGGCGAAGCCTTGCAAAATGTGGCGAAACGTTGGTTAACAATAAAAAGTTTTCTTGTTATTTTTAATTTGTAATTGTTTCTTTTTCACCCGGATATCTTCCCACAAAGAAAATATACATAATTTTAAAAAATAAACAAAAACTAATTCTATATTAGACTAAACTTTTTGATAACTTCTCCAGGGGTGACTTTCTTTAAAGAGATTCCTAATGATAGACAAACAAGGTAGGGCCATACTACAACCCCGAATACCACCAGGTGGAATTAATTTTGTATATGGAATGGAGTTAATTATTGGTTAGGAGGGTGCCATGATGGGATTTGAACAGGAACCGCGCACGCACCACCCGCCCTAATTTCTATAATTGTATCTACCAATGACATCTCTTCATGCTCTCTTTTCAGCTGAATTACTCATAATTGGGTTAATTAACATTTTCGAGGTAATTAAACGAATTGAAACCGGTCCGAGATGCTTGACAGATAGACAGCCCTAATAACAGATAAAGCTAAATTGATACTGTTGAGGGAAGGTGGAAGGGGTCCGAAGGGGTGGCTCATGGTCCGGTTAGGACTGTCTTCGCCATCGAGAACCTCCTCCAAAACTTCCAAAAAAAAATATTATGTAATTTGAAGTCACATTATTGCGAAATTTTATATATATATATATAGATTTGTTTTGGTGGGTCTTGAGGATCAGTCAATAATTACTTTGTAATAATACATCTTTTGGGCGTTCCGCAACTTTAT